>NW_017385987.1:4077836-4082176 GCF_000237925.1 Schistosoma mansoni | reverse complement strand
ATGGTTCTGTAGCTTCAATTGACTCACGCTCTCAACTAGGATAAAAAAAGAGCCAATTAATCTCTGAATAAAAATAACTAAAAGTAGAAAAAGTCTTGATAGTAGGATTTATAGACAGTGAAGCAACTTTCACAAGCCAATCCACATACCGACTTATTTGACCTTGTTCTTGTGCTATACCAATGCCAAGTCAAAACAGCACCACCAGCCTTGTGTCAACTCTGTATCCTTATTGGTCCCTCTCGTCTAGCCCTGCCTGTTGAGTTCAGAAAGCAATATCAGCCTCTACTATATGAATAATATATTTCAGACATACGCAGTTTATATATAAGGATACCAGACCGCATCACATCATAAAATAAAAATTATTATTATACAAGAACAAGCCAAAAGTGGCTGTGAGTGTAAGAGACTGTAACTAATAAATTGGGAATAACTTAAGAATAATAAGTCGTATAATAATAACCAACAGGTAATGTGAAAGCTTATGCTAAATGAAATATAAATATATATAATCGAGTCACTTAACATTTATACAACGAGAACATATATGATGAGAGTTTATAAATAGTTCCCAAAAGTTCCCCGTAATTTAATATTTTTTTGGGTGCAACGAGTTTAGTATGACAACACTTTTATTATACATTGATATAATTTAAATAATACTGAAACCTAGATAGGACCAAACAGCTAATTTACCAATTTAGTAGTTTACACAAGATAAGTACCTCTATTTGAGAATACCTTGGTAAATCGTAGGCGAGCACTCCTAAAGAATCCTAGACAAAGATAATACAGTTATCTGGAGCTTTCCTTTTTAAATGATTCTACAAATAATACCAATTCACGACAAAAAACTGTCTTGGAATTATATTTGGAGATATTAAGAATATCGTTAGTTATTCAAACAGAGATCGGATCATTCGATAAAGTGGCCTTGTGGATTTCTTTCTCTTAGATTATTGAAAACTCTCTGTAACAATCTTAGTAATAGTATTGTATAGGATCTATTTAAAGGTGACCTCCGTAATCCCAGTGATGCAAACGGCATGTTAAATTTGTGTTGTAAAACAAACTTTCCGAGAATAATAACTTATGATAACTAATTTACTGAAGTAATAAATTCACAAATTTTTCTTTAAAGACTGAAGTTTTAGAAGAGAGCACCGAATATACTTAAGGGCGATAAAATCTGGTCATAGTCACTTATAATCGAAAAAACCAGAATGAGGTGATTTATGTACATGACTATCAATAATTCATACCCAAATAACACATTCCTAGATAGACAATCAAGTTTATTGTGAATAGTTTGTCGCTAATACTTAAAAAGTTGGTTCATCTATGTGGCCAAAAATGGACTATCGCAGTTACAGGAGTGGGGAATCGATAAACAATATTATTCTTTAGTTTCCAGCATCAATACGCATCTATTTGTCAAATTGCAATTCCATCACATAACAGAATGACTTAATTTATCAGCAGTTTTTAGTCGCTACGGCGCAAGACATCGTCGTGAATTCAATTATGTTACCATGATTTTATAATGTCTTACAATGAATGTGAAAATATGAACTGGTTTGTTGAGTAAAAATGATCTCACGAAATATGTCAAGTTGTTGGTAATGCAAACAGAAGTAGACAATTCTGATTGTTGACTACAGTTCAAACAAATTGTTTTCTCAAATTAAATTGTTGATTACTATATTCCGCTAACATTTTTAGGATTGTACAGAATGGCTAACTGACCATTTAACTGGTGATGAAAATTCAAAGAAAGAACAATCTGAATCTTCTTGTGATTCGACGTATACTATAAATACGGACTCTTTGAAAGAGTCAGCGGATAAATTCCTCAGAGGATTAGCAATGGCCAATCTTGTTGCATTAACCTTCCATTTCTATTGTCCTGAACTAGCACCGGCTAAAGGTATTATTTCATTAAATTTGATCGATATATATGAATAAACACTTTTGTAAAAGCCTTCATTCATATTTGAACATACAGTTTCACAATAGTTGAGAGTAAAGTTTGCGGAAGGCATTAAAAAGGACATTTTCGCTAGTAGAAAGCTCAGTAACTGAAATCAAAAGGAACTCTAACATTTCACTTAATAGTCTGATCTAAGTTTCTTCAGGTGAATAATCACAAATCAAAATGTTCAGAAATAAGTTTCACGAAAATCTGCCTTCTGAATGATTGTCCAATCATGTTCAGCTTTTAAATATAAAATTTTTAAAGTGTGAATACGAGTCATTTGGTATGCAATGTGATGAAATTGTAGTAAGAGAATTAATGTGTTTATGTAAATAGGATTTGAAAAACTATAGTCTATATATGAATCTAGGCCATGATCAGAGACAAAATTGGTCTGGTTGATAATAACAAATTAAACTTATCAGAAGATGCATGGAACAGGAATAATTAAATGTTGGTATTGTTAAAGGCATATCTAAATATGATAACTGACTAAAAGAAATGAAAGTACGTCGCTATTGTGCGTAAAACGTGGAATCAAGAATGAGTACTAGATTAAATTTATATTTACTGACTATTCAATAGCTACCTTAGTGCGGTCAGTTATATTTCATCTCATCTGTTTAAACTGTTTAGGTTTACCCATGTATGTAGGGTTCACACCGTACGTTCGTCTCTATAAGAACCGAAACCTTGATGAAAGATTTTTGTTCCTTTGAAGGAGACTATACGTCCTGTTTTCAATGAATGTAGTCTTATTGCCTATCTGTTTTCACGTTTCATGAGGTAATCTGAGGATTAAAGGATGTGTTTTAAATGTGCTCTGTGTTTCTTCACCCTCATGTTCAACTGTCTCGATGTGTTGCCGACATATATGGCACTAAAGTCAGTATATATGATCATATTAATATAATTCGGGTGGCCCACTTGGTAGTGTTGCTTTATCTTTAAGAAACACAAAACTAACAGTATTTTCCGTTCCGAAAAAAGCTTTCATTGTGTTAGTTTAGAATTATTCTAGCTTCTTCTGACGTTTCTTTGTGAGGTTATTTTTATTATCGATGGCTGGGATATTTATAAATATATCTTCTTCTTTGGGACTTTTAAACTAAACTAGTTCAAGATACTTTCTTCGCTTTTGTACTTTGATTAAGCATCATTAGATTAGCCTACACTTAATTATAATGGATTATTTTTAAAGGAAATTTTAAATAACTGTACCAGTCTTGTACTATCGTAAGTAAGGAGAAACTTTGTCACTTATCGAGAATCAATTATGACGTTCGGATACTCCACAATATTTCTAACAAAACTTTTAATTCTCTTCCAGAAAGCATAAAAATTTAGCTTGATTGTGAACAAACAAATCTCGTCTAATTACAAAAGTTTCGACAAATATATCAATGATGAATATAAAATATTACTAGGGAAAGAGCAACAAACAGAGCAAAATAATATTAATTTAATTTGATTTCATCATCCCTTATCAGTCACATTCAACCCGAAAATAATAACATTAATCATACTTTATATTGTGATATTAAAAAGGTTCTCATCGACGAAGACTAGTAAGAAAACAGCAATAAGAGATGTTTAAATGGTTGAATAATTATATGTTACTTAGCTCATAAATATTCAACCATATAAACATCACTTATACTTCTTCCATATTTATTGTCTTCTTCTTAATCTTCGTTAGGTAGAACATTTCTGACGTTATGGTATGAAATATGTACTTCTATTTTTAATTTTAATAGTTGAGATCATGAATGACTTGGAGCTAGACCACCATGGAAACCCTGGAAGCACTGGACGGCCGTTTTATCCTATTGTGGGACTCCTCACCAGTGCTTCCAGGTTTTCCATGGTGGTCTAGCTGCAAGTGATTCATGATCTCAACTATTAAAATTACTATAATATCCACAAAACCCTTTCCGATAATAATAATACTATGAGCGGCTGATAAGGAACCATAAGATAAAATGAATCCACATTATTCTGCTCCGTTTGTTATTCTTGATCTATTCGAATTTATCTACAAAACGTCACATGAAATCACACAAAAAATATAACGTACGACGACATTTTAAGTAACTTGATCAGATAACCTGATGTTATAATTCATCATTAACTGAAGGTTAGAAAGGCAATTCAATTAGATATTCAAATTAACTGTCACTTAACTTTACAATTATTTTACATTTATTAATATAGTTAGAAATATGCGATACGAGGTTTTCATAGTTCCAAATTATACCCTAATTTTAGTCTTAATATGATAAATAAATGACATTGATGCTTCCAATCAACCCTTTTAGGTACAGTACCAATTTATATCATGTTAACATACTTTTAGTAGATA
>NW_017385987.1:4070872-4077608 GCF_000237925.1 Schistosoma mansoni | reverse complement strand
TGACTCGTCAGATGGATATACCTGCATCTCAGAGTTGATGTTCACTCTGGGACTCGAACCCAGTACCTTTCGCTTCAATTGTCGTCGCGTTATCCACTGAGCTACTGCGTCCTGATAGTTAATTGCTTGTGCAATCTCGTGAAGTTCAAGTCCACTTAGTGTTGTTTACTTGTATCTTCCCATTGTTATTCAGGAGTGCAATTGATCAGTATCTTATTGGCATATGTGCATCCTGCACGGACTGCCTCGATATTGCCTGATGAGTCCCAAATAGGACGAAACGCGTGTCTTGTATTCTAATGCTAACCACTATACATCTTTGCTCACAAATCTTTAGCTGGTTGTAAATGACAACAAATAAATACAAAAATTCATATATTTACATGCTAGACCAGAAGTATAATTGTATAGTTTGGATCGAAAATTATTTTGATTACAGCCAAAAAAGAGAATAAAATATTCATTCTGAATAGTCTATTTTATATGAAGTCAATTTGTAGTTAAATTTACCTTTAAATTGTGTAATGTACCACAAATCAATTAGATAAGTGAATTCTATCTCTTAATTTTCATTTTTCCCAGATTTTTTATTTAATTTTCCGCCAACTGGAGAAATGGAACCAGCAGCTTCACATCATAATGCCCGTGCAATTGCTTTAATATGTCAAAATAATATAGATTTATACAATGTTTTGTTTTTAATGCCAGATTCATGTAATGGAAATATAATTCGTTTAAATGATTCAGGTTCTACAACACTGAATACATTAAACTTATTAGGATTTTGTTCACAAGGTCTGGCTAGATCACCAACACATCGACGTTTACAGCATGCAGCAATGGCAGGTGAACTATTTGTTTGGTTTACATCAAGTCTACGAAATCGCGAAATAAATCCAATAATACCGTCTACAATAAACTACACGAAGTATATACAACAGTTTAAAGGTAATGTGTCACAAAAGGATAATAACTAGACTGATAGATATTTCAAACTAAAGTTTTAAGAGTGAAATATATTTATCATTTCCAAAAGAATAAATGCAAGTAATAGATCTTTATCAGTCAAAAATAACGTCATAAAATCTGGATTCGATTGTTAATAAGCAAAACGTCGGTATAATTCAATTAGCTTTAGTGTCAGTTGAGATCATTTTTTGTCTTGGATGTTTAATGTGTTTCAAGGTGGTTCGAAGTAGCATTTGCTTGAAACACTATTCAGACAGTATTATCTAGACTTTTTTTTAAAATATCACATCATTGTACTGGTTAATTAATCATTACCACTTTTTTTAAAGAATTAGTTTGAAAAGTTATTATTGATCATTAGTAGCTCGTTAGTGAAAGCTTAAATGATCTTGTAAAGAGATTTCAAACTGAATACTAAATAATAATCAATGACAAACTACAAATAAAGATATTTTTCTAAGCCTATTAAGAGATGATAATATATATATATATATATATATACTGGGCTTTTATGGTCTTACAGTAACTTTTTTCTCATACTAATCACTAAATAAGAACCGACTTCGTATATATTGTTCTCCGTTCTATTCGAATTCCGATGCTTAAGTTATTTCACTGAATTCATCTTGAAACAATGGAAGTGTTATTCAAGACTTGTTTAGTTCTTTTTATAATTCAGTTGCTTATTTTACACTAAATTTATGAAATATTGGTATAGTAGGGGAATTTGAAAATTTGTTTGGAATAATTAGAACTAGATATGAAATGTCGTGGGTCACGATGAGTTTCGTGATAATTAACAGTAGAATTAAGTTATAACATGCTGTCATATTGATACCTTTTAAATAGATACTTCTTTTCTGATAAACATTGGTACTCACACTGCTATCTAAAAGTTATGGCAAAATAAATAAAGAAAATTCGAAAAAACTCAGTAAGTTAGCTAGAAACCAAACGGTCATATTTTCAAATGAAGCCATGGATCTTTGGCCGAAATCAAATTTTAAAAGAAATATATCTGTTTTTCATTTATCAGTAATCATCTTTAAAAACTATTAAATATGTACAAATGCATTCCTCGAAACTAAATAGCAATCCTAAGTAAATTTATATTAAGGGCGTGCACTGGTTTTATATTAAGCGTAATTTACCAGGTAATTTATATCTTGGTGAATCATTTTAGTAATGGGTGGAATTAATAATTACACAAACGTTGATTGTTTCTTTAAATAAAAGGGGTAAAACTATACTGTTTATTATTTTTTTGAGAATAAAAGAAGAATGATATCAAAATATTTTGTAGAAATTTGTATTCTCCCACTGTTTTTTATTATGGATTGTAATTGATCAGTCTCTATTGACAGATGTGTATTCGAAGTCTATCGCCTTGATATTCCTTTCTAAGCTAGCCTAGTATTGATTGATGAGTTTCAATTCTTAGTGTAAGCAGTAGAAAATAATAAGCAATGAAAAGTAATTTCGTACCCGTTAAACAAGTTAACTGCTATCTGAACTCTGTAACTTAGTGTATGTGGCGTCAGTGTTTGAAACAACGTATACTGAATTCGAGTCTTTGGATGACAGTTAACAATGAAGTTAGGATATTTCAGGCTGATAAGTTTGGAATAGGCTGAGACACTTTTCCTAAATTTCAGTCCCACTCATAATTTAAATATATTAAGTAAATCATAAGTTTTCTCAGAGAGCGAGTGCTTTTTATAAGGTGGATAGTATTGTATTCATGATAACACACTGAATGTTTTTAAATCAGATCACCTTTTAGTTAAGTTACTAATTCTATTCAAAAAGCTTTCTTTCTCACAATAAAGTCGATTATATCTACTTAAATTAAATGACATCCAGAATGTGTCCATTCTAATCAATCAGCATTTTCCAACTTCTCAGTACTTTATTATTCTATTTTATTATATCATATTGTTACATTTAAAGCGTTCGCATATGAAGAAGAGATATAACAAGGTAAAAAATAACTTTGTACAGGTATTTTGTTAAGATATACCTATTTGTAGTAGTAATACTTTGTGAGGGTGTTTAGATATCAAGGTTATTTGTATATATGAAATTTCATTTTATAACAAGAGATCATAAAAACAAAATGATCAGTTTCTGGTTAAATGTTCAACAAAATAGATTTTTTTTAAAAATGTATTCAATTGTCACTAGTTACCACATAAACACAAGCAATAAAGTGAATATTTTTACTCAAAACATTTAAGATACCAGTATGTGTTTTTGGAATTTTTGTCAACATAGTAAACACTCGATTAGGTATGTTTTGAGTGAAGTAAGACGGATGTAACTATTGGCAAAAATTTTTGTTTCGTTGTGTAAGGTAAACAACTTACGTTCATAAACATAAGTAAAATAATTTGACATACTTTAACAATGTTTTAAGTGTTGTCATATGGATAAGTAATTGCTAGGAGCTTACTTTTTATCACACTATGACATATTCGAATAAAATACGTTAATACATACAATAACATTATTTCATTCGTCGTTATTTGTTGTTTATAATCTATATAAAGATTCCAAAAACGAGGGGTTCAATAGCTTAAAGTGTAAGACAAGTGATACTGATGATAATCAGATCAATATGATACAATTAGATCAAGTAAATGATGATAGTAATTCAGCTTCTGGTAGAGGAACTTATCGACTTGATGAAACTTTCAATAGACATCAAAGTCATGGAGAACAATCAACAAAACAAAATCTACAAACAAGTTATTTCATTCGATCAAAAACTATACGTTTAAACAAGAATCTGTCAGATTTCGAAAAATTGAACAGTAAACTTAAAGAGCTTTCAACTAAACAGTTAGTAAATTCAAAAACTGGTGGTATATATCTTCCTATTGATTCAAGTGATACACCAAGAAATGAAGAGAATAAACAAAGTGATGTAGAAAATCAAGATGAATCACAAAATACACTGACAAAGTAAGTTAAAAACATTGTATAGATAGAAATTTAATGCAACTCCTTACTCTGCAATAATACTGACTGACGGTTGTTAGTTAATTATTACACTTTACTGGTGTTTAACTTAGGATTTGACAAACAAAATGAAGGAATGGTAATTATATTAAGCCTACTTTTCTACTGAATTATATATTATGTAAGTAGTTGTTTTCTGAAAATCCTTATGTTTGAGATTTTAGGTTGTATATTATTGATATTTAGAATCATCTTTTTTTACTAAGTTAGATCTTGCGGTGAAATATTTACACGTGGGATATATTTCAACAACCAGTATTGTAATGAAACAACAGAACAAGAAACAGACATTGTATAAGCAAGGCTTTAGACTTGACCTATCAGGGTTATTTGGTGTGACACTGGAAGTTTACAAGCTTTTTTATACAATTACATTTGATTAGTCATGATAGATAAAAACTAGAGAGCCGAAGGTAAATTTCATTTACATGATTTCCAATCATAGAGGTTAAACGAACTAAATGAGTTCATTCATAAGTGCAATGTTACCTGGAAATATCTAACTTCGAAACAATAGGACTCAAAAATTTAAAAACATTATACTTTATTGTGATGAAAAAAGACAGATTAGTTTACAGAACAAAATGATATGATTCGCGAGCTTCAGTCTTTAAAATTGTACTAAGTACGTATTCTTTAATCATCTTAAAATAGCCCTTAATTACATTCCTATAAATTATAACCATTAAGTACCATCTCTGTAAACGTTTTAGGAAACGAGCTATTTACTTACTAACACACATTCTAACCTCATAAATATTCATTTAATAATCATAAGCAAAGATGGATAGTGGATAGCAGTGGAATCCTGGACGCGCGTTTCGTCCTATTCGGGACTCGTCAGCTGGATGTACCTGCATCTCAGAGTTGATATTCACTCTGGGACTCAAACCCACTACCTTTCGCTTCAAACGCAATCGCGTTATCCACTCAGCTACTGAGTCCTGATAGTCACTACCCATCTTTGCTTATAATGCTTGTGAATTAAGGCTATATTGAGGCAATACGCATAGTATGCACATATGCCAATAAGAGACTGACCAGTTGCAGTCCTAAACATCAATAAGAAGATTCAAACAAACAATATCAGGTGAATTCATTTAACCGTTCGTTTCTGGAGTTATTCAACTATCTTATGATTAATTTTATAATACTCATTACTTGAACATAAAGCCGAGACTCGTTTGATTAGAAATTTAATGTGTAAATTAAAATCAGGTGTATGGTTTTAGATTGTTACTTAGAATAAGTAATTGTATGAGCAAAGTACTCAGTTATTCAGACAAAGTTAGTTCGCTTTGTGACACAGAAAATTTCTACTCTTTAAAATAACTTATAATCTGAAAAGTTTATGAATTTGTGTAAACTTGAGCTTAAATGCATCAAGATGTGAAAATCTGTATAGTCTAGACTTCTGGATTATGAAGCCGTGAAATGTATAAAGTGCTGAACAGTCATACATGATCCTGTCCAGAATTGACATATAGATAAGTGAATCAACAATGATGCTAGTATTTCCATGTTTATATGAATTTAAATCAACAAGTTCACTGATAAAGGGTACACTGAAGTTGTCAGAATAATTGGTCAGTTTTTTATTTTAATAGCTTAGTTTATTTGAAGGTCACTACTATTAGAAAACTAATTTAAACCTTTTAACAATAATAACAATATATGGATTCGAGCTGAGCTCAAGATCTTGATGTATTTATAAAAACAATTTAACTTATTGTTGTACTAAATTTACCTCTCTACATGAAGTAGAATAAATATGTTTCTTTTTATCAATGGTGTTGTAAATATGTGCTAGCTTTGGTTGTTAAAAAATTCCTGTCCAATATTCATTATATATACTAATAGAAATCTACTGAACTACTCCCTCGCGCAAACGTTTTATCATTAAATAGATAAATCCTCGTTACAAAGAAAGATTACAAGTTCTTTGAGGTGTTGTATGGTCGATAATTTGTAATAATTTGTTTGCGGGATCATGGGCGCTTATCGCATAATTAATTAATAACTTTATAAAATAGTGTGTAAAAATTTCATTAAATTATTTACATACATGATTTTCTGTTGATGGGATATTGATAAATACTTCAATTGATTCATTAACCACATTATGCCTAAATAATCCTTCTAAAGGATTCCACTCTGGAAATAAATATGTATACAGTAATATGATGGTTTTTTTCTCAGTTAAACATTGTTAAAAGTATCCATCGGTACAATTATGTTTAATGGATTCGTGCTTATAAGTTACGTTCTGATGATAATAATCATATGATCACTAGTGACTGACTTTGAGAGGTAAATTCTGAAGTTCTAGTGAGAAACAGTGACCAGTGGAGTTCAAACCACGTCTGTTGTGAGATATCAACTCACTAGAGACAATAGGTGAACGGTTGCTCAACTTCGTGGATTGGTTGGAGTTAGACATAGACACCGTTGGATGCCGGTTCAGTGATCTAGAGGTTAAGTGCTCGCGCGCGAGACTGGTAAATCCTGGTTTGGAATCTCGCGAGGCGGGATCGTGGATGCGCACTGCTGAAGAGTCCCACAATAGGACGAAACGTCCGTGCAGTACTTCCAGGTTTTTCCATGGTGGTCTAGCTTCAATTGACTCACACTTTCAACTACGAAAATACATTTGTATGTGTTTGCCTTTATTTTAATGGGAAGATATTCTTAAGAATTGTATACTGTTAAACAAAATCATACTCTTAAGATCAAATGATATAAGTAA
>NW_017385987.1:4064681-4070672 GCF_000237925.1 Schistosoma mansoni | reverse complement strand
GATTATTTCAACTGCTTCTTTATGTTGAGGTTTCATTTAAAACTCTGCGTAAATATGACCTATATTCATACTTGAACCTAGAGTGGTCAGGGATTTCTTTTAGGCGGAAGCAGCTTGTTTTAGTTCATAAACTGTTATGATTGAGTCTAACTATTCTGATCAGGCCCATCCTTACTTCACAATCACATAACATAATTACAAGCTTCGTGTTAGGTGAGCTGCAGATCGATTGGCTGACCAAAGAGTGACGATTTTTTCTGATAAGAACTTAGACGGAAATAATGATATGTTTTGCAGTCTTTGATATTTTACGAAATGACAGAGATGTGTTCGTTTTTATAAATGGGAAAATGAATTTACAATAAATTATCTGTGTGAATAAATTACAATCCATAGAAATTAAGGAGTAGGGATTTCAATAGTTGAGATCATGAGTCAATTGAAACCAAACCACCATGGAAAATCTGGAATCACTAAACGGTCATTTCGCTCTATTGTGGGGCTCCTCAGCGGTGCACATCCACGATCCCGCCTCGCGAGATTTGAACCCAGGACCTATCAGTCTCGCGCGCGAGCGCTTAACCTCTATATCACTGAACCGGCATCCAACGGTGTTAATCTCTAACTTCGACTGATTCACGAAATTGAGAGGCACATCCACCATTGTCTTCAGTGAGTTACTATCTCACAACAGACCCGGTTGAACTCCACTGGTCACAGCTTCAATTTACTCATGATATCAACTATTGAACTTACTATAATATTCACAAAATCCCTTCTGAAAAAAAATTTGTTAACTTTCCATTTACGGTTAATAGTTTAAAAATTGTTCATCTATACAATAATCCATTATTTGATTTATTAAACAGTCAACTTGACTATTAAAATATAAATAAATTTGACCTACATAAATAAATGAAAGTGAAATTGTAAGTTTCCTGAAATCTTACAAAATTAGTTCTTATTAGAATCTATTACTACTAATCATTTCCTTAATTAATCTTTAAATCTATTATATAATAATGTATTACTATTGAAATTGTTCTCTACTTACTTATATCATTTGATCTTAAGAGTATGATTTTGTTTAACAGTATACAATTCTTAAGAATATCTTCCCATTAAAATAAAGGCAAACACATACAAATGTATTTTCGTAGTTGAAAGTGTGAGTCAATTGAAGCTAGACCACCATGGAAAAACCTGGAAGTACTGCACGGACGTTTCGTCCTATTGTGGGACTCTTCAGCAGTGCGCATCCACGATCCCGCCTCGCGAGATTCCAAACCAGGATTTACCAGTCTCGCGCGCGAGCACTTAACCTCTAGATCACTGAACCGGCATCCAACGGTGTCTATGTCTAACTCCAACCAATCCACGAAGTTGAGCAACCGTTCACCTATTGTCTCTAGTGAGTTGATATCTCACAACAGACGTGGTTTGAACTCCACTGGTCACTGTTTCTCACTAGAACTTCAGAATTTACCTCTCAAAGTCAGTCACTAGTGATCATATGATTATTATCATCAGAACGTAACTTATAAGCACGAATCCATTAAACATAATTGTACCGATGGATACTTTTAACAATGTTTAACTGAGAAAAAAACCATCATATTACTGTATACATATTTATTTCCAGATGGAATCCTTTAGAAGGATTATTTAGGCCTAATGTGGTTAATGAATCAACTGAAGTATTTATCAATATCCCATCAACAGAAAATCATGTATGTAAATAATTTAATAAATTTTTACAATATTTTATAAAGTTATTAATTAATTATTTGATAAATGGTGATGCTCTTAATGTTAAAATTTTACAAGATAATATGATAGCCCAATGTTTATACATTAAAATATTAATAGGAAGTGGTAATTTGGTAGTTGAATCATTAGGATCCTGGTTCGAACACACTATCCGTTTACTCTGATTTGAGCAGTTGGGTTATGTGGATTTATGAAAATATTTGTTAATGAGTGAACTTCAAATTAAACATTATGACTGAGGGTTACTAACTAGGTTGAATGTATTTTTAAATTAACAGAATACACTGATTGTTTTTACATAGGAGTTCCTACATCTGTAAAATATCAGGCATCTAGATAAAAGCTATAAAGTGTCAGTTAATGTCCCAATCGCAGAGCTCAATGAACAATTGGCTTTTTGTGACAATTATATTATTTCTTGATAAATAACGAACACCAACCCAATCACACTTGATGGCGAAAACATTCACTTACCTGGGAAACATCATTGATGAACAAGGAGGATCTGATGCAAATGTAAAGGCGAGGAATGGCAAAGCAAGGACAGCATTCCTACAATTGAAGAACATATGGAACTCAAAACAATTATCAACTCGTTTCACAGTGAGAATCTTCAATGCGAACGTCAAGACAGTCCTACTGTACGGAGCTGAAACGTGGAGAACTACTACGGCCATCATCAGGAAGGTACAAGTATTTATAAATAGTTGTCTACGCGAAATACTCAACACTCACTGGCCGGATACCATCAACAACAGCGTTTTGTGGGAGAGGACAAACCAGCTTCCAGCTGAAGAGGAAATTAGGAAAAGACGTTGGAAGTGGATCGGACATACATTAAGGAAATCACCAATGTGCATTACAAGGCGATTCCTAACTTGGAATCCGGAAGGGAAGCGGAAAAGAAGAAGGCCAAAGAACACATTACACGGGGAAATACAAGCAGATATGAAAAGGATGAATGTTAACTGAAAAGAACTGGAAAGGATTGCCCAGGACAGGGTTGGATGGAGAATACTGGTGTGCGGCCTATTCTCCTCCATGAGGGTTAACAGGCGTATGTAAGTAAGTTCATAAATAAAACAAATACTTGCTGACAAAAAAATACGATAACACTAGTCGCAACCCTACATCGCAAATGGTAATCGTTAGAAATTCTCCTAACAGATCATTTCACGTATTTGTTTATTTTTATTGAACTAAAATAATCTTGTTATAAATTAAGCTAGAACAGTTTTGGTTTCGTCAATCATTAAAAAACCTGGTTGATTGTAGAGATACAATATCATAGCTTTATTGAATTAGAAAACGCTGTTGCCAGTAGTGTTATGAACCTAAATACTTTTAGAATTCATAAGTAGATAACTTATCTAATGACTCAAAAGTACTAATGAATGAAATTATTCATTTTTTTTATCTACACTCACACTTTTACAGGTAGCTGAAACCGAATGTGCTGATCATCGTGGTTCGGAAGTAATGTCGTATTATCCAGTGGTTGACTATCAGTATCCAAACACAACTCAGGGTAATATATTAAACTGTAAAATTTTGAATGTTGATTCTGCTCATGTAACGACTAAAACAAAATCTCAATGTTTGAAAGAAAGTCCTGTTACGGAAGAAGAACAGGCACCTTATAGTTCACAAACAATCCATTCTAAATCTTTTAGGCATAATAGGTCATTGTCACATAACAGAATGTTGCCTACTTACTCATCATCGCAGCACAAATCTCAAACATATGATTATTTCAATCCTTCCAGAAGATCAGGTTATCAAATTTCCTATTCCAGAAAACACCCAACTGACCATCATGATAAAAACAGTCGGTTTTTTAAATGGCGTCATAGACCTTCCAGAAGAAGGAACAATCTTACACATAACAACATTGAAGGTTATTCGGATTCTGATTTAAATACTGTATACTATAATAGGAATAATATAGAATATTCATCAACTGATTGTTCCAGCAGTTCAGAACAAAGTACTGAAGCTCTTGGTGAAGGAATATATTTGAATTATTCAAGCCAAAAACGCCACGGTCATTGTCCAACTTTTGCTAATAATGCACAATCAAGAAGAACTTCAACACAAAATGGAACAAGAAAATTGTATAATCGTGAAAGAAGTAAGCGAAGACAAAGAAATATTCCAGAAACTATCAATCAACCATACTTTTATGGCTCTCATCCTGTTCAACAACAAGTTCACTGTGTTTATCCTTACGAAACTGCAAACCAGAAAGTATATACCGATATACACTGCCTACCTTACGCTCCAGTACAACCAACTTGGATTCGTCCTCCATTCATAACAAATACCTTAAATCCTTGTCCGTTTTATGCAACAAATCAGCCGACCTTTGTGGGATCTCCATCAGTCTCAGTTATACCGCGATTACATAGTACAAGTCCCCTGTCATTTTCGCATCCACATAATGCTGATCAGCTCCTAGTATATAACTTAAATGAACAAAATGTATTAGTACCAGAGTCAAATAATCCTAATGTACATATAATCACAGAAGCAATAGTATCAACTGAATCAGCCAATTTGCAAACGCAAGTGAGTTGAAAATCATTAGATATTTAATAAATTACTTATTGAACTGATATATTAAATGTAGGTGAAGATTCTTAACTTGACTTCATAGATTCATTTATATCTTGCCATATATTAACCTGACAAAAATAGAAGATTTACAATGCATTCGACTGAGTATGCCTCTTTGTTGTTCTTTATCATTGGTTTGACAATAGATTAAATATTTTTACGAGGCTTTACTCACAATTTATTGAGTTGTATTTCAGCAATTAATGAGATGTCTATATCACTTAAGGATTTTTAGTATCTTTAAATTATGTAACTCACATAATAATCTTGAGAATCGTCATTGTTACTAATTAATATCGGCTAGAAAACCTTTTTAGGGAGACAGACCATTATGCAATCCATTTATTCCTTGACAGTGCGCAGCTGCTATCACACAAGATATAATTTTGAAACTTTACGTTTCGTGGAGGCCATTATATGTTTAAACACTGAGTACGAAGCATGTGGTTTCAAACATATAGTTCTAGCTTATTCGTGATTTGAGTGCATAATCTTCCTGTATCAATGAAAAAAACTACGACGTTCCGAAATTATTTTAATCTACGGATCATCAAATCTGACTAAAACTCTGAAGAATATATTTTAACTTTTCTCATTAGTGAAAACTCAAAATGGACCACAATCATACTTTAAGTCTCCACTTTAGTCAAAAAATGTTTTATGAGAAGGCAGTACAGTCTCGTTTCAAATAAACAGTAGTGAAGCCACTAATATAAAAGTACGTATATATGTATGGATAATGCGTGCTGTTAGTCAGTAATAGGCTGTAAATGTATATTGTTTTGGGTAGTGTAAATAAGCAAAGCCGTAAGCAGCCTTTTGAATAAAACTGATTCTCCTTACGATATTCTAATGAGATTTATTCAGTAGTTTGAGAATTATATTAATAGTCCAATGTTCATGGAAGACATTATGTGACTAACAGACTTTTGGGTCTTGCAAAAAAATTTGTTTTGTTCATTTGTTAATGAACCTAATCGATAATTACCTTGAAGCCCAAAATTAACAATAATGGTTACCTGTAGGTCACAGATGACAGTGAAACACCTATTAAATTAATATTTGATGTTAGATACCTTAGCTTTAAACACTTGATTCAGTATCGACAAGTGAATAAATAATTTGTAAATCGTTTAAACGCTTCACTCACCTACTGTTGTTATATCTATTATATAGATCTGAAAAATTGAGTTAAATCTTTCAGTATAACATTAATAAGGTTTATTTGCGATGCTTTTGTTCATCTTCTTAGATATGGATAAACAACCATGAATTTAAGATGAAAAGTGTAATAAAACTGAATAGGAATGTAGTCATGAATAGAAAAACTTTTATCATTATTAAAGCCCATTTCACAGATATTAATAATTCATTTTATACTGGTCTCATAATGATTTCAGCTACAATCTCAATCCCATATTATAATATAATTCAATTTTAATTTATTTTATAAGCAATTCATAATAAAGCCAAAACAAATATTGATGAAGAATAATATGAATGTGTCGTTCAATTTCGTGGATCGGTTGAAATTAAACATTAACACCGTTGGATGGAGGCTCAGTAGTCTAGATGTTAAGCTCTCGCGCGCCAGACTGATAGGTC
>NW_017385987.1:3955706-4064481 GCF_000237925.1 Schistosoma mansoni | reverse complement strand
GACCATGTGCACCACTGGGCTTGAAAATCAGGGGTTTTCCAACTCCCCTATGTGGACCCTCAGTCTCCACCAACTCAGTTAAAGAGTCGAACATTCGCTTTTCATCCTCTCAATTTCGTAAACAACACTCCCTCCTGCTAGAAGGCAGTGAGTAGGACGTCTCATCAGTTTCTATCTTTTAAAAGTTTCGAAAGTGTAATTTAAACTCAGATAAATTCTCCTTTCAATTATTATGGAAATTACGTCTTAATTAGTAGTTATTGTAGTTACTCACTTCAGTCGAATACTTAACATTAATAAATCCCTAGTTCTAAATAACGAATTACTTTTTAGTTAATAAATAATAAATTTCAACAGTTGGGATCATGAATCAATTAAAGCTAGACCACCATGGAAAACCTGGAAACACTAGAAGGCCGTCTCGTCCTATTGTGGGACTCCTCACCAGTGCGCATAAACGATCCCGCCTCCTGAGATTTGAACCAATGACCTATCAGTCTGGCGCGCGAGAGCTTAACATCTAGACTACTGAGCCTCCATCCAACGGTGTTAATGTTTAACTTCAACCGATCCACGAAATTGAGCGACACATTCACCAATTAAATTATTGTTTACTTACTATTCATGAAATTCTAAACAAATAGATCCCTAATTACCCATATATAAATAATTAAGAATTATCAGAAGGGCGTTTTGTGGAGATTTTAGCAATTTTTATATAGTTGAAATCATGAGTCAATTGAAGCTAGACCACCATGGAGAGAACCTGGAAGTAATCAATTTAGAATGAATTTTAAAGGACATTCAGAATTATACAAACAAGTTAAATGAAACAAAATTTAAAAAATAAAAAATAATAAAGGAATTATGGAATGACAAATAACTGGAGTAAGACATTCACACTTGTTCACATACTTATTCAATGAAATTATATAAAATATCTATTAAAAAGCATTTGAATTTAGTTTCTAACCAAAAATTAATAACACTGACGTTTGTTTATTTATATGTGTATATGTAGGTGAGTGTGAACTCTTGTCACTAGGATATTAAATGTTAAATATACTTTGATTATTGAATAAATTTAATTCAAAATGATTATTTAATCTGACTGGTAAATAAGTTAGTTACCTTTTGTACATGATAGAATACTCACACTATTCAATAGATTGATCATTTTGAGTTTTAGAAAAAAATTGTTGTAATTTCTAATGATTTTTTTAAATATGATGATTATATAAATTAATGTTATATCGATCGCTTGAGCGCGTGCCCTGTTTCGTATATGAACACCCGATTAGAGAGCAGTGAATTTATTGATCGCTCAATGATGCACAAAATCGTATGAGCAGTCTTGAGTACTTATCAGTCCTGCTTTCTATCTAGCCCAGCCAGTTTAGTCCAGAACACCAATAACAGCCTCTGCAATATAAATCATTATTCACAAACATACTGGTTTTATATATCAAACAAACAGACCACATCGTACCATCAAATAGAAAATAACATTTGTTCAAGATTTGTCCAATTGTGGCTGTGAATAGGGGGAACATTAATCGATAGACTGGGGATAACTCAAGAATGGTAAATCGTATAATAATAGTTCATAAGTCAAAATAAAGCTCATAATAAGAGGGAAACGAATATGGATACTTTAGTTACTTAATAATTATGCAATAAGAAATATACATAGCGCATTGGTCCATAAATAGTCTTCAGAGTTACCATTCATAATTCTCCACGGGATATAACAGTTAAAAACACAAAGTTCAACGAAGGGATCTCTTTTCAACGAATATATTATCAAGCTGTTCGTTGAAAAGAGATCCCTTTGCTGAACTTCGTGTTTTTTCAATTTTTAATGTTTAAATGGGAATTATGTTACAATGAATAGAATAAATTACTACTTAGTTCATATTTTTTAACTACTGTTTTGTTAGTTAAACTTGTTTATAAGCAAATGTCTTAATAATTTTTTTCCTTTCATTCATCTGGTCTAAAAAATGTTTGCATTATTTTACGAATAAAATATACATAGCTAAAAGGTG
Organism: Schistosoma mansoni; assembly: GCF_000237925.1. Taxonomy (NCBI): domain Eukaryota; kingdom Metazoa; phylum Platyhelminthes; class Trematoda; order Strigeidida; family Schistosomatidae; genus Schistosoma; species Schistosoma mansoni. Next base: position 4,062,433 of record NW_017385987.1, on the reverse strand, counting down.
GTCAAATTATTTTTAAGGAAAATGCTTAATTTTATTATGAGAATAAGAGGTTTATGGAGATTGTTAAACGTTATCGGGATTAATAACCAACTTCAGTTAGACAATCTTTCACATCCAGAAATCACCGTACAGTTATTTCGTCCTAGTATGGGACTCTCCAGTAATATGTACTAACGATCTCATGAGGGATTAAATCTGGAACTTTCGGGTCTTGTGGCGAATCTCTATCCTTCAAAACACTAAGCTGTGATCCTGTGAAATGGTTTATGTTTCTAACTCAATTCGTGATGTTGAGCAACTATTTTCCGTTGGGAACTGAACTTAGACATAGTAACCATTTCACTGAACTCTAAGTCACCAGTTTGAAAATTGAGAAATTGTTGCTGTCCTTGAAAGTCTTATTTTGATTCCTAGTGTGGACATGGATGTGTATTGCTGAAAGCATCGTACTGGGACGAAACAGCTCTCCAATGCTTACTGCTTTTGGACAGTTGTCTAACTTAGGCTCGTTCATATTTTCAGTAGTTTCAGTACAATTTTTTAGAATCTTATTATTTGTTCTTAACTTCGGATATCTGATTATCATTCATATTTTGAACTGTGTGTATCACATTGTTTTCTGTACGTGAACTAACCATTACAGAAGGATTTTTTTTAATTATGTCACTTCCCATGTTTTCCGTTCGGGGTCCAAAAGTGAAAGACGTTTTGGAATTAGGAAGCAACTAGATAATTTGTATGTAAGTACATAAGTACATAAACACATAAGGTAAAATTAGTGCTGAACTAAATAATAAATCATGATATTGAAATATATTGAAGTGAAAAATAGTTGTCTATAAAATAATTTTAATCAAAGGTTTTTCTCATTCAAACTCATCAACAAAACTTATTCATAATTATAATATAGAAATCTTCATTCTATTTAAAATGTTGATATTTGTAGAAAACCTTTGAAAACAACTTGTTTTTCTCAATCAATTTACACAGAACAAATGATAAATAAATAAACTATCAGGAGGGGGGTTTTGTGGAGATTTTTAGTAATTTTATAGATGAAATCATGAGTCAATTGAAGCTGTGACCAGTGAAGTTCAACCGGGTCTACTGTAAGACAGTAACTCACTGGAAACAATGGTGAATGTGTCGCTCAATTTTGTGGATTGGTTGAAGTTAAACATTTACACCGTTGGATGGAGGCTCAGTGGTCCAGAAGTTGAGAGCTTGTTCGCGAAACTGATAGGTCCTGGGTTCAAATCTCTCAGGGCAGGATCGTTTATGCGCACTGGTGAGGAGTCCCACAATAGGACGAAATGGCCTTCCAGTGTTTCCACGTTTTCCATGGTGGTCCAGCTTCAATTGACTCATGATTTCAACTATAAAGTAAACTATTTGATCAAAATTATTACTTTTTTTCTCATTTACGATTAGTTTACCTTAAATTCTTTCTATACGGTTTATCGCTACATTAAATAACTGATAATTCTCTTATTTGGAATTAGAGAATTAGCAAAGCTCAGTATAATGATATTTATAAGAAACAAAATAAATTATTATTTATCATTGAATATTGAAATTTTGATATTTATTGTTTATTTATTCTTAGAACTGCTCACCTATATCAAATGTAACAATTCAAAATCAGTCTGAATCAACTAGATCATATTTAGTTCCACAACATGAAATCATATCTAATCAAAATTTTGAACCAAACGCTGCTACATCAAGCAGTATTCAAGCAATTCAAGCACCTATATGTTATTCTCAGGCTGAATCATTTTTTATTCCTTTTGAAACTGATTCGTCGAATGTATCAAGTACATTTCATAATAAACACAGTTCAAAATTTAAATCTAAAAATAAATCCGTAACAAATCAGCAGTCAATACATAACTTTACTGAATTAAAACATTCGAATACTTTTGATAATGATGTTGTTAATTTAGATGGTATGAGTTTGAAGTCAACTAATGCAGTAGTCTCAACCGCACAACTGGAAAATTACCATTTATCAGGTTCTAATGTAAGTTTGATCGACTTTAGATCATGATTTTATTTTATCTTTCAAACATTCTGTGGTTTTTCCCAGACCAAGTTAATTGTTTACTTACATTGACTATACACTCACATTTTCAAGTAATTAATGACATGATGAATATATTTTGTACTGTATTGTATGCTATATATTCCCTTTGAAGAATGTTAGCATTGTTGATATATTATCTTTTATGTGAACAATCCTAGGAATTATTGACGACTGAAGTCTTCAATAAGATTGGACGTTTGTCATGAATTTCGCTGCTAGCCAAAACCAAAGTTTGTTCAATTTTTTTAGTTTACAATACTACTAATGATAGTTTTAACTTCCTCGACAAATCAACATTTATTTTACTGCCGTTTGTGAATTTTTCTCATTGAGCCAATGAGAATAATAACAGATTTTCTTAGCATTAAAACTAAAATCGTCTGTCAAAAAGTTATAATGCTGCGTGAATTGAATATAAATTGATTACGGATGATTTATCTGTAACTTCTGTCATGGAAACAGCCAAGTGTTAAAATGATAACGATAAATAAATTCGTAACACAAAAGCAAAAATCATATCAACTGTAGAAGAATTAAAAACCATGGAGCATAATATATTTGTTTTATTCTAATCTTAAGACTCTTTAACAGAGCAAAAGTAAGACTCCGTGTGGGTCGGAATGCAGAACCGTCTGTTTTGAAATCTAACAAGATACATTTTTATAATACCAAATCGTCTATAATCCCAAGAACCTATATCTCTGAAGACAAAATAACCTTCACAGTTGGAAAGCAGGCCACTTGGTGGGGATAGCATGCAAACTGGATGCGACGAAGCTATTTAAAACTGTGGAAAAACAGTCGTGCATGAAAATATCAGCTATAACAATGCATAAATATGAACATCATGACAAACATTTTGCTGTCTTGAAGACTAGCATATAATTAGGTGGAAGAAAATATTCATTACTAGAACTTTGTCGTTTGTGTGAATATACACTGTGAAGTGAGTTTAATTTATTCAGTGATTATTTTATACATTTGAATAAGTGAACTCTCGATGAAATGAAGTCAAACAGATCATTAAAATTTAAAGCTATCAGTTTCAAAATTAATTAATTTGATATGAACAAGAAATTTTCGATAAAGTGATATCTAGTAAATCATTTGACTTTACTGTATAACTTAGATTCCAGTGAGACTGATGGTTAAATTACTTGGTTTTGAAATAAGAGGTTAAAATTTCGAATCTCCCTCTACCAAAGTTGGTGAGCACATCTAGATAATACCACTAGCTTTTACAAAAATAATGTATCTCAGAGCCGATTAAATAAAACATGTACTTCACAAACGGGTCACCACCTTCTATCATCTAGCGTGTAATATATTAAAAATATATAAATTAACATGATTTTGTATCTTTGTCAAAGTGCTTACATCCTTAATTAGTAGTGAACTTTCAATACACTTTTGCTTAATAAATCAAAACTGATTTTTTTTAAATTTCTCATATTAACTATTTTCATTTAAAATCTTGATCAAAAATAAAACTTAAAGATTTATTAAATTTGTAGAGAATCACATCAAGTTCTGATGCTATAGAACAGTCAGTAAATAACATTCATACAACTCCTGGTCAATATGTAGATAATTGTAAATCTAAACAATCCGAGAAACAAATACAAGAACATATTCGTCCAAAAAAGGATAGTATTTTGCCAGTAAGACAAAAAGTGTTTGTTTTTTTTCAGACCATTTCTGAAAGTTTTACATGTTTCTTTTATTTGAAAAAGTTTTGTAATGATTTGTTTAATTAATAGGTAACATTCGTCGTAGATTGATCGTCTTTGTAATATGAATACTGAAGAGCTCCATACCAAGATAGAAAAAGTCATCAAGTGCTCTATCAATTTTAATGATATCGTAAATGAGAATAATATTTGACAAACACTATCCATAGATTCACTTAGTATTGTTTGTTTGAATCTTCCCATTGATATTTAGGACTGCAACTGGTCAGTCTCTTATTGGCATATGTGCATACTGTACGTATTGCCTCGACATTGTCTTAATTCACAAGCATTATAAGCAGAGATGGATAGTGGCTAGCAATGGAGTTCAGAGTGAACATCAACTCTGAGATGCAGGTAGATCCAGCTGACGAGTCCCGAATAGGACGAAACGCGCATCCTGGATTCCACTGCTATCCACTATCCATCTTTGCTTATAATACTATCCACAGATGCTTCATTTATTAATACTTAATCACATTTTGTCTATTTAAAGATCATTATCAGAAGGAGGTTTTGTGGAGATTTTTAGTAATTTTAAATATAGTTGAGATCATGAGTCAATTGAAGCTAGACCACCATGGAAAACCTGGAAGCACTGAACGGCCGTTCTGTCATATTGTGGGACTCCTCAGCAGTGCGCATCCACGATCCCACCTCGCGACACTAGAAGTTGGTCGCGCAATTTAGTGGATTGGTTGAGGTTAGACATTAACACCATTGGATGCCGGCTCAGTGGTCTAGAGGTTAAGTGCTCGCGTACGAGACTGATAGGTCCTTGTGTAGTGCCGTGCTTCAATAATAGTTCACTTCGATAACCGTTATTATACCAATCTTAACGGTGTATAAAATCAGAAGGCAAAAGGAAGCGGCAACTACATTTTTATTGATGAATGATGCAGACCAGAAAGTTGTAAGCACATGAGCAAATGTAAGCGAGCGAAGATGATGCATAGTGGAGATGGCGGAGAAGCCAACTCGAGAGCGAAGCGAAAATAATTAGTATTGGAGATGGCGGGGAAGCCAACTCGCTATGAGCAAGCATTACTCAATATTTATAATCAGACAAAAATGAATGATAGACATGTGATGGATAAGATACGAAGTGTGCATGCATATACGCTCATATAAAAAATAGTCAAGGTTGATAAGCGAATAATTAACAAGATCAAAATATGACTCAATATGAACAGGCGAATTGGCTTGGCCAAGAGCTAGAATAAAGTATATGGGCTTAACATGACAACCGATACTACACTTGGTTCAAATCTCACGAGAGGGGATCGTGGATGCGCACTGGTGAGGAGTCCCACAATAGGACGAAATGGCCGTCTAGTGCTTCCAGGTTTTCCATGGTGGTCTAGTTTCAATTGGCTCATGATTTCAACTATATAAAATTATGTAAAGATCAAATGTTCTCTAATATAACTACAATATTATTTAATATATATGAATTTACATAAGTATACGTTAATAATAATTTTAAAGTGATCTAATTAGATATTTCCTTAAATCAATTTCAACACTGATTAAGTACATGTATTGAATCTGTTTTTTTCTTTACATTTAGAATAATCATTTATTTAGTGGACATTTTTTTTAATTTTACATTATGGACATATTTGTGTTTTATTGATTTCTACCTTCTCATATTATTCTTTGTTTCTAATCTCTAAAAGGGAATTAAATAAAAAATTTGTCAAGTGATTGATTACTTTTGAGGTCATTCAAATATTGTAAAATTGAATGACCTTTAAGAGAAATATTGTTTATTTTAAAAAAACAATGAGGGTTTTAATTGCAAATTTTTGTTATTTATACAACTGAAATAACCTTGAGTTGTAGTTTAAAAAAAGACATTTGAATCTAGCTAGAACTAATATGTTTAAATTGACATATATATATATATACATATATATATATATATATCACGTTATTTTGATTAGTTCTTTTAATGAACATATCCTATGAAACAACATAAATCATATGATATTTTATGGATAGATAAAATCAACTAATATTCAATTGAAATCAATGCCATCAAAGTATATGACATATAATTCCCACTACAGCCTTATACATTATGATTAAAAAAATGAGCCAGTTTTAGATAAGTTCTTCAGAAGCATTATGAGCAAAGATGGATAGTGATTAGCAGTGAATTCCAGGACGCGCGTTTGAGAATCGTCAGCTGGATGTACCTGCATTTCAGAGTTGATATTCACCCCGAGGCTCGAACCTAGTACCGTTCGCTTTAAATACCATCGCGTTATCCACTAAGCTAGGACAAAATGCACCTCCTGGATCCCACTGCTAGCCACCAACTATCTATGCTTATAATATCGAGGCACAGTATGCACATATACCAATAAGAAACTGATCAGTTGCAATCTTAAACATTAATGAAAAGATTCAAGTAAACGATAACAAGTGAATTCAACTTTTTCACAGTTACATAAATCTTTTCGGAATATTATATTTTAATTTACCACGAGGTTACATTAAGCACCATCATAGATGGAAAAAACTATAACATGTATCTTACAAATTCATTTTTTTAAAGCTCATCTCTACAATGTTAACAGTTAAATAGATCACTAGATTTTTAGACTGATGGTTTCGTATAGTGTTAAATGTTGACTATAAAGTTTAACTGACAACAAGATTACATTATTGTAAAAATAATATTAGCAGGTTAGAATGAAATGGTGACAATTTGATTTTTTTACTTACATAAAAGACATCAGAATATTTATATAAATAAAAGAATTTTTCTTAAAAATGTTCATACATATTAAATGTAGAGAAAAATAAAATGAGGTATTTCCTGGAGTTATAGTGAGAAGCAGTAACCAGTGGAGTTCAACCAGGTCTGTTGGGGGATGTCAACTCACTGAAGACATTGGTGTATGTGTCGCTCAATTTTGTGGATTGGTTGAAGTTAAACATTAACACCGTTGGATGCCGGTTCAGTGGTCTAGAAGTTAAGCGCTCGAAAGCGAGACTGATAAGTCCTGGATTTGAATCTCGCGAGACGGGATCGTTTATGCGCACCGCTGAGGAGTCCCACAATAGAACGAAATGACCTTCCAGTGCCTCTAGGTTTTCCATAATGGTCTAGCTTCAATTGACTCATGATCTCAACTATATAAAACTACTAAAATCCCCACAAAACCCCCTTCTGACAATGATATTTATTTTTTGTTTACTCAAATAATAATAATAATGGTTTAAACTGAATAATAGTATATAATTATTTTATTTTATCAGGTTCTCATCAGTTGCCTATAAAGTGTATTATTCCAGTATTAAATTACAGATAGAGTTTAATGTATCTTCAAAAATAAATGCCAAGTTATCGAAGTTTGCACTACGAACCGATCTTAGTTAAGCAATTATTGAAAACCAGAAAGTACTGAAATTGAGAGCAGTGCACTTCCGAGTGGAGGTAGACGTGTAAACTTTTGGATGTAGGCTCAGTGGTATAAATCGTGACCTGGAAGTCTTGAGTTCAACCTCGATGAGATTGAGAATACGCACTGTTGAGAAAAACCCATACTAGAACAAACTAGCTGTACAATGCTTCCTGGTTTTCAGTGGTTGTCTAGCTAAGATCAATCTGAGATTTACACTACAAAATTCAACAATTTGGAAAATAGCCCATAATAATATACCTAGAAAGTATGGTAAAGATTCCAAGTATTGCAAACCAATATCATCTACAAAGAAATGTTCAACAGCACTAAATCATTTGGATGGTGCTTTAATTATTCATGTACCTGTGCTGTAATAATGATGTAGTCTTGTATAATTTAATTGATATCATTAAGGTGATAAACCTTGGTTATATTACAAATAGGAGTTTTTAACTCGGAAATGTTTATTCTATCTAGCACCAGATTGATCAATTCTGTAAAGCTGCATTTTAGTTTGCTTCTATTTTCACTCAAAACAAAACTAAGTGTTCATTACATCAAATTTCATTAGAAAATATTATATGCATACTGCTGTAGCTGCAGTAGTATATTTTGAGAAGGAACAGTTATGCCCATAAAGGATAGTCAGTATGATACCATAATTTAACAGAGAAAGTTTTCAGATTTGAATAGAACCTATTAATTTTGATTCAAATCATTTCAAAGCTTCACACAATCGATATAAGATATTTGGCAATATTTGTTTCCGTATTAGTTGGTACTTATGATTCTAGAATGTAAATAACTTCATAAACTATAAATTACTTATAAAGTTAACAATCATTTACCTTAAAACAAATGTAATACAAACACATAAGATGCAGAAAAAAACATATCACGTTTTTGATCAAAAAACATTACTTTAAAGCAATCATTCCCTTTGATAAATTTTGACAGTGTAATAAGAAGATGAAGATTAACAGAACTATGTGATATATTGCCCCCAAATGCCCTGGTACGGCCAAGAGTGGGGAGAGTCCGCTCTCCCTCTCCAAATGCTCTCACATGGCCACGCGTATATAGCCTCTGCCAGGGAAGTCCTACTTACCGCCTTCTCGTGGCAGGGGTGTTGTTTACGAAATTGAGAGGACGAAAAGCGAGTGTCCGGCGCTTTAACCGAATTGGTGGACACGGAGAGTCCACTCAGAGGAATTGGAAAATCCTGATTCCAAACCAATGCTGCACATGGACTCCAGTATCCTGAGGGAACAAATGGTGTATGAATCAATCGTTGGTCACCGGTCACCATGGGATTGCATCTCCTCACGATGCTCCACTGCCTTGTGGATCAGACCTTTAATTCAAAGGCTCGGGGTGTGGTCCCCTAAGAAAACCACCTGCTTCGATCTGGGCACCCGGGCTATATCACAGCCCTCACACAAATCAAATGAGATTTGTGCGGCGCATATATATCTGGTGCTTCCTTGTACCAATATTTATGTGTTTAAATAATGTGATATATTAGCGCAATACATTTCGAACATTCTGATCACACAAACAATATCAACTATTTCTCAGATATTTTTCAAGAAATCTTGTTTGAAGACACTATTGTGTCATAAATTTATTTTATTTTTTGGAAATTTGCTTCTAATATTTTTGAACAGACTTATTTAGAGAAACGATCCATGAAAGCATATAAAAAAGAAATAAATAATTCAGAGAATTCTAGACCATCTTCTGGAAAATTACAAATAACTTCAAATATGAAAGAAACTTCGTTTAAAACCGATGAGAATGTTGTAAATACATCTAAAGTAGTAATTCCTATTCATCAAAGAAGAACTGCTAGTGTCTCACGAACAATAGGAATTGTTAAGCCTAATTTTAATGGAGGTAAGCAATTATAAAGTATTTTTTTCCGGAAATGGTAAAATAGTGTGAAATGATAGAAATACTATGATGTTTCTCTATTAGCAATCTACATCACGCTTATTAAACCAATTTACTGTGGATTCATTTCACTATGACTAACATCAAGTATGAAACCAATAAAATTAAATTTGCAGAAAATGAATATTGTCTTACAGGACAACCTGTGAGCCATATGTAAAGAAATTCGAACACCTCACTTCCACTTGAAGTTTGTGCTGATGATGTCGTTCAGAAGAACGACGAAAGCCCAAGACCAAACCATCCAGACCAGAGAACAAAACTCCACCAAAGTTAAAATTGTACGAAATGAATACTGTGCCTTATTCTAACTATTTTGATTAAATTATAATATTAACCCTTGGGGAATTATATCCGAATACCCTCACATCTTTTCTTAAACGTATTGTTAAGATCAATCTGCTAATAGTCGATTAGCCCGTATTTTTCAGCGAACATAATTTGTGATATAACCACGTTCTTAAAGCTATGGTCAAGTGTTTGTCCAGCTGTATGATTAAATCAAAAATATACGCAACCTCTCAGTATACCTCCTGAGTACATTAGAAGGCCAGTAGATCATTATAATCATGTTTCTGCTTGACTGACAGATGTATACAAAAAAGTTTAATGTTATTATAGTATAGAACTTGGTTTACAACTTTTGAGCACCAAAATGTTTTTACTTTGTTTATCTGGTCTAGTATGCAAATACTTTTTCATGCTGTTTAGCTCTTGGCTTATCAGTACACTCATCTATACTGTAATATTATTAACAGTTATTGGAGTGGACAACAAATCTTTTACCTAAAGTCAAGTCATTTTGTGTCCCACTTTTACTGCTTAGCATAAGAATAATTTCATTTTAGAAATGCCGGTCAATAAGCCTATAAAGCGTGTCATATAAATTTCATTTTTGCACAGATTGTTAAGAACCATCAAAACAAATGAAGGCGATTATTGATTTTCAGAAGATTGTTTTGTGGGATACATACTCAGTAACCTAGTGTGAGTTCATATACTCGGGTTTAAGCCATAAATTGTGTGCGGAGCTGAATAACCCTACCTGGTTACTCAAACTGAAGAGGACGAATAGGATTCGAACTTGAGATATACTAGTTTACTACTGAGTTTTTAAAATCATAAAATATGACTCTATATTGTATCTTTTTTCCAACGTTACTGTTTGGAGTTCATTTCATTAGAAAACTATCTTGGTAAAAATAAACCTGGTGATTTACATTAGATCGGTATACCCATCACTGATCACAGATTAGGAGGTATAAGTGATAATGAAATACTCTGCTTAAAAGTTTTCATCTCGCAGGATATTTAAAACGGAAATTAAAAATACGTGATTTCAAATAGGATATGCAAATCCCTTTAATTTGTAACTTTATTCTATCTTCTTGATATTATATCATCTGAAGTTGATATGATAATTTGCGCACAACTAAGTATAACTTGTACTAAGAATAAATTCTCAAAGTCCTAGTGAGAAGTTATGACTATTTGAGTAGATCGAGTCGATAAAAATTATATATAGTTTGTGTTATGTAACAAGGCCATTGGTTCAGAAGTATTCTCCTATCTTTAAAACTACAAAATCTTGTATGCAACCTCATATTCGGTCATGGTTGAGGATTGTTTAGCAGTCTCAAACTAGTGTACAGTATTTGAAGTTTCATATCATGGACTCACCTTAATTAGAAAACCAATGGAAACCAGGAAGCACTAGACATCTGTTTCCACCCACTATAAGACTATCTAGAGATACATATTCACAATCCCTCCAAGACTGAAAACATAATATTTAGAGGTTCACTGAGATCTAACGTTCAACCCATTGACTTGATATCAGATGTTTTGTGATTCTTCAGCTGGTTTGCGGTGTTACGCAACCTCCAATCATTCTTACTAATGATATTTATCTGACACTCGATATGGCTGAAACCCACTGATTAGGACTTCGCACCACAACCCCGCAAAAATATCCCTCGAAGTTAGTCATGAGTATGCATATTATGATTGATTTTTTATAATGTATTGCAGAAAGAATAGTTTTCCGATGTTCCCTAGTTTCTCAGCGTTTATCTACTACCAAACCACTACAACAAATCACAAGTTAAACACGTAGGAATCTTCGTAACATCTGTATTTTGAAGTAGGGTTAATCAAGTCCTAGTGAATGACTTATTTTACTGAGTTAGAAATTACATGAATTTCAATGAACTAAATATTAACATATCTTATAGGACAAAGAAGACATACACAAGATGAATTGTCTTTATTAGATGTTAAATCACAAAGTCACACTAATGAAACTGGATCCTCTGGTGATTTGAAATTATTTGTTCAACTACAAACGAAATCCAATCGTCGAGCTATTTCAAATGCATTGAACTATTGTTGTTTAGCAGGACCGGTAAACGAAACAATGAAAAGAACTGCACTTGAAGTAAGTAAATAATAATAAGATCTGTTGAAGGTAATCTTTTTATACTAATTAGTGTTAAAAGAGTATCGTAAGAATATTTTGCATACTGTTGGCCTACAGCTATTAGTGGCCATTGAGTTTTTAATTAAGATATGCTTACTGTATGTTTTTCAGGTAAGTAAAAGATTTCGTTAATTCATTATAACAATCAACGATATTGTCTAATTTCTGAAACCATTTATCCTATCAAATAGTACATAAAAGAATATTATTATTCAGTATGGAATATTTCTATATACAACAATAATAGTAAGAATATACATTTTCATTGATTAAGTTAGTCAAACTGTCTACTTTATCATTATACGACGATCGAATTGGAATTGCGAATTCGTTGATGTACACCAAGTTAGTAGTTTAGTCTTTTAAATGATTAATTCATAGGTTAGAATCTTTGTATGCCTAATTTTATTTATTCAGCCGGCTACTATGTCTAGACCTCAGATAAAACTGAGTCTCATAAGGTAGATTAGGTACACGTTAATACTGTTGATTACATTACCTGTAACACTATTATCGTTTTCTAAACGACAATATTTCGGCTAAATGCGGTTATGAAACTAATCAAAACTCAATCGCTTCCTTTCTAAAATTTCCTCTAACGTTACAGTACATGATAATGACTTACTTATAGTTAATAAGAAAACAATCAATTTACTAAGGGATATATAATTTCAGCGGAAAATTTCTTTTATTATTTTGACCCCCTAATTATAAACACAATTAGACTTCGACTGAAGATGAATCAATAACCGATATGCTAAAAAGTTATTTATCCAGGAATATTAAGAAACGTTTTTCATTACAAAACTTCTTTATCTAAGCCCCATCTTACCATTTTGTGAAATGTTCCTCTTCTTAAAACTATTCTTTATGTTACATTGATTTTTTCCACATCTAATCGTTTCGTTAAGTCATACTCATTTTTTAAATTTTTTAGTTGAGAATAAAAATTTATTTAAGTGAACATGTCTTAATTATGGTGTTAGCCATCAGCTATAAATATACATGTCATTCTGAGTTGAGCAGATTTTGTAAATGAATTGAGTTCTTGCAACCTTTTTTTGATACCATTCACATTTTGTGAATTAGTACTACAATTTTGTTGAAATCACAGACTTATAAAAGTTAAGCGACCACAGAAAAGTCGAGAGCACTAGAATGTCGTTTCATTAAGGTGTGACACTTACCAGCAGTTTGGATCCATGACTTCATACACAAAAATCGAACCCAGGACCTTCAGTCTTGCACTTGAACCCCTAACCTCTAGACCACTGAGTAGGCACCCACTAATATACAAGTCCATTTTCAATCACTCCACCGAAATCCTAAGTAGAATAATAGAACCTTGAACTCAATAAAAGTATGACCAATTTTAGGCGATTTTTTAAAAATTTTTAGTACATTAAAAGCTATCATCTGATAGCTTGAATAATAATGCTTCTTAGTGGGATTAAAATAATCAACAAACTTATAAAAATAGAAAATTTTTATTAACCCAGTTATTATCTCAAAATAATTTCTGTTCATTTCCTATTTAACTTGACCGTAAATATTTAAATTAGTTGTATTATTTAATTTGACTTATATTCAACGTTATTACACTAACGGTACGCATGACTTCACCCTACTGTTTAATGTTAACAGTAGTCAACATATTTTTACAAAACGTTTAGATAATGGCAAGACAGACAATAAGGTTTTCAGTGTAGTTTAGAACGCCTTTTTCCTGTGGACAAGCTAAAGCTTAGGTCAATTAACTAAAATAGTTGTGTTTGTAAAGTTGGATTTTGGTTAGTAGAGAAATCCAGGTCTCATAATACTTGTTATTTGAGACTTGGCATCTGGGTTTATCTGTATCCTAGTGTTTATATTCACACTGAAACTCGGGTCCACTAACTTTCTCTCGAAAAATCAACGTTACCAAGTGAGCAACTGAGTCAGCATAGTCACGAACTTCGCTTACGCATAACATAACAGTAGTCTGATTTTGTGAATCTGATTAGTTTACCAGTGCTTTATTATCAATATTAAATCCAATTGCTCATTAATAAATAAATAGTAGATATGTTTATTAGGTGTTTAGTAATTAGTAGTGATATAATACTAGAGATCATTCTATAATTCATGTAGTGTAATTACGACAATATAAGATTTTGTAACTTCTACATCATGTGAATAAGTAAACTATCTGTAACACTAATAAATTGATAATGGGTTATTTTATTTATTTATTTAGACACAAATACAAAGGGGCACCAGATATATATGCGCCGCACAAATCTCATTTGATTTGTGTGAGGGCTGTGATATAGCCCGGGTGCCCAGATCGAAGCAGGTGGTTTTCTTAGGGGACCACACCCCGAGCCTTTGAATTAAAGGTCTGATCCACAAGGCAGTGGAGCATCGTGAGGAGATGCAATCCCATGGTGACCGGTGACCAACGATTGATTCATACACCATTTGTTCCCTCAGGATACTGGAGTCCATGTGCAGCATTGGTTTGGAATCAAGGTTTTCCAATTCCTCTGAGTGGACTCTCCGTGTCCACCAATTCGGTTAAAGCGCCGGACACTCGCTTTTCGTCCTCTCAATTTCGTAAACAACACCCCTGCCACGAGAAGGCGGTAAGTAGGACTTCCCTGGCAGAGGCTATATACGCGTGGCCATGTGAGAGCATTTGGAGAGGGAGAGCGGACTCTCCCCACTCTTGGCCGTACCAGGGCATTTGAGGATTATGTAAAATGGAATAAGCTTTTTGAAATAAAAATTATTTATCATATTCATAAAACATGAAGGTATTAACAGGATGTGAAATAAAAACTAAAAGAATTACGAATGTTAAACTCATGGTGTTGCTAAACACAATTAGCGGAATAGGCTTAGGATAGTCGAAAACTAAAGTATATGAAGTAAAAATGCAATGGTTAAGGTCACGTAATAATAAAGATAAGAGATTTTCTTTTGTAGATTTCACTCATAAATAGTCGAAGTATTTGTTGTTTATAGGACTAGGATAGAGATAAATGAATAGTTTCTGGAGACAGTCATAAAGCATATATAGACTCCAAGTATTGTAACCCTTCTTACTGATACTTTTGAGCACTGTTGATAATGTAATTATCTATTCCTCCTAGATTTTCTTTGTTTACCTAACTAAAAATAGTTTATGATGTAAACTATCTTAGAATTAAATAATCTATCATTAGAATCACATGAATTAGGTTTTAAAATGTTAGAAGTCAAATATTATCCAAGCAAAACTCAAGTTCTATGAGTTTTTAGTGTTTTCAGTTTAATTCCAACGGAACCACTAAAAATATATGTATATAATCTTAACTAAAACTATCTTACAATCATCCTTATTTTCTAGTTGTTTATCATCAGTAGTATTATCACCTGTAATGAAGTTAGTCATCGATAATACAACATTCCTATAAAATGCAAATTCCTTAATGTGGATGAAAAAAATAATTCATTCCACAACGCTCTTTAAACTAGAATCAGACAATGTTATTGTGAAAAGTTTGTCTTAAAATGATGATGGAGTGAATAAGTAACAATTATTTATGAAAGTTCAATTATATTATCTTAAATGATTGAACAGTAAAACATGAAACAAATTGGCCAGTAAAAAGATTTACATTGAATCAATGAATAACAAACAATCATGATTTGCATTAAAAGAAAACTTCAAATAAATCTCCTTGTCGTTCCTATTTTAGGCTCTTGGATGTTCAGATGGTAAACATTTTATAATTCTTTTAAAAAGTCAATGTCAATACAGTGGATTATATAATTATTTACCAATTATTGAAAAAGCAGTTCGTATTAGTGGAACAGGACCGAGTAAAATTGAAAATAATATGGTTGATAAATATTATAAGTTAGTTGATTAGATTATAAATTTCTATTATTGTCCAATGGTTTATTTGCATTTGATCACTTTTAAACGGTAATTGCAAAATTTTATATATTTGGTCACTTTTAGATACCAGTAAATTTCATGTGACTAGCGTTTAATTCATTCGACTTTTAATCAACAGAATACAGGCTCGTACACGTTTCGACTTGAATAGTTGTGTACCATCACTCCCATTCACATAATTATTGTAATTCAAGGTTGAATATTTGACTGTATATAAATTTGATTTTCAAGTTAAATAACTGATACTATCTAGTTAAGTATCATCACTTCCATCATCCATAATATATACAGACACAACTGCATTTGGTTTTCATTACGGAATGGAGCACCACTAAGAACTATGAGATATTGGATGGAGACCTCATCCTAATTTGAGAGCTCTTAGGGACGTTCCTTTAAATTCCACACGACAAACACAATACCTACTAATATAATGTGAATTTAGAGGGTTAAAACTTAATAGTTTACATTTTTGACTGTGGTCTGTTAATTATATTATGTAACTATTACTGACCACCGTTGATGGTATTCGTGTGGCTTTCAATATGGCTGAACTGAACCGAGTTTCACCAGAATTTTGTGAATTCATTACTAAGTCAGTCATTGTTAGGATTTGGGTTCCCGGGAATCATTAAATTTCAGAAAAATTGTTCATTAATGTACAACCGTTCAGTGTACACAAGTTCTTGTTGGTTCCCCAACTAATATCGTGCTTATACCATACTAATAATAATGCATTTAGTGTTATTTTACTGTATTCGTCAAGTAGTTGGCAGAATACTCCGACTTCAACGTCCCCAAACTCCCAATCAAAATACTAACATATTAAATGAGTGATTATCAATACGAACATCGTTTACAATCACGACTTACGTCCTTATATAAATAAATTACAAGATCACAACGGATAGTTAATAACAATCCTCAATAGGTACACCCCTAGAACATTTGTAATACAAATCTGAATAACAGCTGTATGGTTTACTAACTGTCATTAATGGATTGACAAAAGACTTTCCAATCGTTAGTGAATTGAATGAAAGCTTACAATCAAGGTAATATAAAAATGCCATGAACCAACTGTTTAGTAAATACTCAGAAAATATGTAGGTTGATTTCCGTTAAAATTGTTTCCCAACTTCCATAATTTCCTAACCACGTTTCTTCCTAACAAGTTAAAGAAAAACGTTACTTCGCTAGTTTTTGTTTTCTTATTTGTACCTCTCTATGTTCAATTAAGATATGATAGTGGATTGAAAAGATTTGTTGAAATCAATTCCACATCACATATGTCAACCATTATCGATGCAATACAACTACATGGACGATCACGTAACTATTCCACAAAATCGTATGCAGCACAAACAACAAATTCAACCAAATGTCCTCTACATGCTAAATAAAGACTTTTGAAGAAAAAATCAAATTAATTTATAAAAAGTGCATTACATTACATCACTTGTTCCGGTCACCATCCGGTAAAAAGTAAATATTATGCATTATAAAATGAACAAACAAACAGACAAACACGTAACGTTGAAAAAATACAAATAAATAACAAATGTGAAGTGTTTCTTCTTCCATTTTTATTTAGATTTATTTTGTTATGCCAATATTTTTTCTCAATAAAATATTAAAGCAATCAGAATTGTTTTCTGTAAATTTAAAATGTAGAATGAAAATTCACGGGTTATAATCATGAACATTAAGTTGCCTCCAAATAGCTTGAAGAAAACGTTTAGCAACATTCATTCATATGATGCAGTTGTAAACATAAATCGGATACTAATTGACGGCAATAAATAACAAGATTCCGCCAAGTTAGTTTCAGTTTCTAAATGATCATGGATTCAACTTGACTTCATTAATTTACCGTAAATATCAGTGAACATATACCAAAACGGTCAAGTTTGAAACTGACAATTAAAGAGCCTAGCTGTACATTTTCAAGCTCACCTAATAATTAATTGCGGCACGTAAAATCTATAAGTGGTACAACTACTTTGATGATGTTTGGTTCATTATCATTGTTTTTATAAACACCATCGTAACTACAATTGATTTCGTCTTACACAACAAAAAGTCCACACAGACAGTGATAAAACAATACAAACAATATTATATACCGAAATAATAGAAACCTATTCTTTACTGATTTGATAGCACCATGCACCTTTTGTTGGAAAATACTACGGAATGACAACAATTTATCTATAAAAACATAAAAGGTCAGACCTTCCTTAGAGAATATGACAAACGTCTGATAGTAAGATTAGGTCATGAAATAGTAACAGCAAAATATGAAATCTATTGTGATATACAACGGTTGAATAATTTCTATGGTAGATTTGAAGAAATGAAACGAAGACTATTAAGAAGTAATAATAATAAATCAACAATTGATAATGAACTAAACAAAAATAATAGAGGAAAAGTTAAGGTCCTAAAAAAATAAGATCATCATTTCTTGTAGTGGTCATTTCCCACATTGATGATTGGTGTTAAGGATAATTTGCAAAGTCAGCGTTTCCTACTGCACAACTTGATTTTAGACAATTTTGTGAAATTCCCCGGATAAACTAACTCCGAAATCGCCTTTACAACAACTCAATTTGTAAGATTAGTGTAAACAATTCCGTAAAACATAATAACTATTTACGAATTGATGAAGCAGGTAATAAACTCTTATCACAAATTAGTAAACAATTTTTACTTTGTTAAGTCTCAAATACTTTTTATCAATATTCATCGTTTTGTGAATGATTCTGTAACCCCATTTTAGATGCGTTTTTATTCTTAAACGATTGTGTAATGACAGGATTCTAAATAATTATTCATCAAAAAGTTTATCAGCTTTTATAAATCATAACTGGAAAGCTTAAAAATACGATTCTTGTTACCTTTTCAGTTATATTATTGAACACCTTGGTTTCTCTTTGAACTCGGATTGTTTACAAATTCATAAGTGTTCACTAGTCAAGATTCAAATACTTCGACATAAACACGGTGTACAAGCTTAAAAAGGCTTAACTCGGTAGCTATGGCATACATGTTTCGCCTCTTCCTAAACATTTTCCCTAAAACAACCGAACATAACCGTCTAATAAGTTGATTCTACTACAGTTGAATTACAATATTTAAAATGAACTCTTACAATTGACTCATAACTACTAACTACGCAACCCGTTTGCACGTTTTTTTTAATGAAAACCACATAATTTACACTGAGAAATAAGGAATTTAATCGATTTACCGGTATACATGTGTAGAAATATATTTCAAAGAACAGACAAAAATACTGGCAAACACTAACAGTAGCTTAAGGTACATTTTTTGTCATTTTTAAAAGCTGAAGAAAGAGGAGAAAGGGAAATCGAGGAAAACTGATAAGCTATTCAAAATAGTGCTCATATGAATTTCAAAACAATTGCATTGATCAGTAGGAACAATTATGGAACTAAGACAAAGATAACTATAGCAAGTTAAACAAGATTTTTAAAATTCCTTCGATGTAAAGGTTCAACATGGTTTGTAAAGTTCACTGAACAGAAAGTATATAATACATTAAAGCGTGAAAAGATTTGCAAATTTGATTTACTTAGTAATGTTAGAAGTCAGTACGAAATTTCGGCAATATTTCATTTATTGTAATACTATTCCAATCTGTAAAATGATTTTAATAGAATGAAAAATAAACAATCAATATATTTAACAAATAAAACGAATACAATAAATGAATAGTTTTTTTCATTAATTTGAAAAAACAGACATATTATACTAAGGTAATTGTGATATGGGGAAAAACTAGGCTAAACAACTATGCCTTAAATGAATCGAGAGTGAGTGAACTGAATATATGATCTCCTCGAAAGACATCTAATCATATTTACTTTTCCATTAATACTTGTGTATTAAATATGTGGTTTTATTAAATAAATCTCCACAAAACCCCTTCTGATTATAATCATATGCTCACTAGTGACTGACTTCAAGACACATGTCCTGGAGTTCTAGTGGGAAGCAGTGACCAGTGGAGTTCAACAACGTCTGTTGTGAGATAACAACTCACTGAAGACAATCGGTGAATGGTTGCTCAAAATTCGTGGATTGGTTGAAGTTAGACATTAAGACTGTTGGATGCCGGCTCAGTGGTCTATTGGTTAAGGGCTCTGGCTCGAGACTGGTAGGTCCTGGGTTCGAATCTCGCGAGTGTGGGGTCGTGGATGCGCGCTGCTGAGGAGTCCCATAGTGGGGCGAAACGGCCGTCCAGTGCTTCCAGGTTTTCCATGGTGGTCTAGCTTCAAGTGACTCATGATTTCAACTTTGAAAAAAGAAATGTATTCAGATAATCCCGATCAATTGAATTGAAATATGAGAAAACATTCAAGTTCTAGACCCGAACTTAGCACTAGATCTAATATTCGACTATGTAGGTTTTCGAAATAAATGGAATCAGACCAAAAATATTTGTGCAGTATATATATGTAAATAGAGTTTTTAGTGGTGGAACAATTGTGAAAGTACCTATTACACCTAATTGAAAATATATTTTCAACTATTTAGTCCTTTAGATATTTTGAGTAGTAAGACCTCTTTTACAACATTGGTGAAGGTCAAACTCAACAAGTTATATGGTCATCTTAATCACAAGGTGATACAATAAGCTCAATGTAAATATCTACTTCACCTCTGAACTTGTTTGATTTAAATATGCTTAACTTTTAAACATTTGGACAATTTATATTAACAAATCATCTTAATTTATATCACTTCACTCAACGCAATAATCCATGACCGAAATTTTGATATCGTTATTGATAATTATTTCTTATCCAACGCTACTTTTCTCTTGATTGTATCTAACTTACAATCTTATTCCAGTATGGATTAAATACTAGTCATTACTACACTGACAGACAACAGATACGAGCAGTGTTAAAAGTTGTATTCACCTTGAAACTACTTTGCTGGGATATCAGAATTACAATGACAACAGTACAATTTGTTAGGAATTCGATGTACAAAATATTCTTCATTCATACATCATACACGAATAAATACTTTGAAACAATTATACTTTCCCTTATTTGAACTTTACGAAACGTATGTATTAGTTTTAAGCTGTAGGAAATCCTCCAGGCACTAAAGTATTCAACATATAATCACTTATATTTGTATAGCAACGCGAGATATTAGTGCAAAGCAGTCATGGAGTGTCGTCTCACATGAAGTAGGTGTGAAATGTACATCGACATACAATGATATCACGCTAATAAAAGTACCTAAATTTTTAAGTATGAATCTGATGAATGCCTGAAGAATATTTGCTAACTCGAGAGTCATTTATATGGAAATCTATAGTATTTTGATCAACATAGAATTCAAAACATTTCAATCAGAACTCGATGCGGTAGTATACTTGAAACATTTACCAGTTTAGATTACCACTACCTTGTCATTAGCATTTTTCATAACATTACACCAAAAATAAACTGTTATTAATGTGCACAACGTCAGTGAACTTTAAGGATACAAAAAACTCAAGAATTAGGGGGAGAGAAGGAATGAACAAAATTTTATCAAGGTGGTCTATTTTAACGTATATAATCTAATATCTCTATACACTTATTAGGGTTGTCGAGGTAAATCGTCAAGATGGACATTTATAGGTCTCACACAACGTTTACATTAAGCAAAATAAAATGCTTCAAATACGAATAAATTGAATGGAAAAAACAACAGAAAATATTTTAAAAACCAACAAACCTCAGAGGGCTTAGTGAATGGACAACGCCAGTTATACAAATAATAATGTAGATCACCGTCTCCGATGCCAAATTTCAACTCTTCCAGGAATTTTCCATTTTCCATTAGATCCAAAGCATTGAATACGTCAAACTTTAACTGTAAATTATAAGAATATTGATACACCATAGTGAACAAATGGAGTGAGAAACATGAAATGTACTAAAGATTAACAATCCACTGTAAATCTTATAAAATTTTCAATGAATCGATTGACAACAATAATAAAAAGTTGAATAAGACGTCATAAAGTGTTTGGAAAGAACTAAAACTTCAAACAATAATAAATAAAAGGCTATAAACTTTTACAGTATGAAAGGTTGATAATTTTTGTGATAAAGAACATAACAAAAGGGTCAAATTGTCAACACATGACGAAAACTATCAACTGAGTCACGAAACACATGCTTGTATACTCAGTATGGAATAATCTTTTGTTGTATGAAGCTCATGGATAATATTCAGCTTTTCAAATCGAAGATAGAATTGTGTGTGTGAGATTCACTTATTAATACAGTTTCATAAAGTTGGTTGTCTTCGAAAATTTAAATAAAGCAGGAATGAAATCGATTGCATAATACAATGAATTCATTATACTTGGATGTATTCTGTCTAGCTACGTGCAAGGTAATACATTTGATTATTTTAAATTATTAACATAATTTGAAAAAATGAACTGTCTAACAATAAATAAAACATCCTAGAATGATCACTTCTATCATTTATAAAAATCTGTTCAAGTTTAGTTTATAATTAAATTTAAATTTACATCCTTGCTATTTATTGTTGAACAATTCATCTTTTTAAATTACAAAATATAATAATAAGTCCAAATAGTTAAACTTACTACCTTGCATGTAGCTAAAGAGAAAGTAGCTAAATATGATGAATTGATTGTATTTTAGAACAACATATGTAAGCGAACAATTGTTTTCAATTAGATCGTCATCAGGCTTTACTCTAATATACATGAATATTTATATGAAAATGTTAGACCAATCAAGGCTATTTGAGTCAATAATCACAATGAAATAGAATACGTTACCAAGCATAATAATAGTTAAAAGTACAAGTTGATAGTGGGATTGTATTTTGCAATCTCTGCTTTATTGGTGTTAAGCATGAGCAGCTTGCATTCCATCGATTTATCGAAAATTGTTAGAAGAATATAGATTAAATTAAAGTACGTTTCGTGTAGGATTATGTTGGGACACTTTGATTAGTTATTTTTTAACCAATCAGTGCTAGTGGATACTTGGAGAAGACTCTAAAATCTTCTCATGTAAAAATTATAAATACAATAACGTTTTTCTTATTGTGATTCCTACTTCCATCTCCCCCTTATTATTCGGAACGTAATTTCGTTCCTGTTCAACAGTCTTTTGATTTGGGACCTGTCGGGTGAAGTAGTGTATAAGAATACTAAGCAATAGGAGTAGCTGGGCCGTAATAAGAGAAATTATAACAAAAACTAACAGTTTTCTTATCTGTTGACACACCTTTAATAAGCTCGGTCATGTTGAACTGGTTACTTTTGTGGTTATCATTTTTGAGAGCTGACTATTGTTATAGAGTTTATCATCTTGAATATGAGTTCCTTAACCCAAGATCATTATTATTTTCTGTAAAACCAATTATTTATATATATTCATAAATAAATATTTCGAGAAGCCAAAATAATCTTTTTAACTTTAATCAACTTAGGGTACGCTAATCCAATAAATTACACAAGGTATTCGTAAGCTGTAGTCCGACGGTTAAGTTTCATTTATTTTAACTAGTAAACTAAAATAAGGCAGTTATTTCGTACAGGTTAAAACCATCGTAATGCAATTTATTTGGAGAAAACTACTTTAAAATTTGTGATGTACAGAAAGTAATTAATAGATGTAGCCAGTGATAACTGCCGGTAGGGGATTCGTACTGAGACTAAAAAACTTATATGAATAAAAATTACCATCATATTTTAACATTAAAAGATGTTGATCCAGACACCTGAGTTTATCTTTATATTTGCTGTATTAACATCATTGTCATATATAAAAAATCCCAGCTTCCTGAAGCATTAAATAGGTGAAATATTTCTTTAACAACACTTTAACCCTCAATTTTAATTATTATAAATGTATACCAGACATATATTTACATATCTAACAAGAATATATATGAAAACTTACTTGTTTGGCTGAAATCAACATATCTTGAATTAATGCAGGCCATGGTGTTACTGTAGAAACATTGTAAAATGAGTAGGCCGCGCGAAGGCTATTGTGTTGTTTGCTTTTCATGACTGAACTGGGAAGGACATAGAACGAACAGAAGTCTGTGATTTGGCCATCTCCACTCTAAAATTAAGTGAAATCGGAAACTAAAGCAATGAAAGTAATCGGTGTTCGATAAATGCGTTGCGGTTTTTCGAAATTGCAAAATGGAGTTAAGTTCTCTCACCAATAAAATTGACGCATAGATACGAATGTAGAATATATTTCTAAGTGCACAGCTCTTTACAGATAAACTAACAAAAGACTCACATTTCTGCAAAAGGCATATCATAACAAATTATTTGGTAATTTTTAAAATATGAAATTAAAAAGCATTATCACATAGTATATTGTATTGATAATACCTTTCATTTTAATTCTTCTATCACTAATGCTTGTTAACTAATATTACGTAATAACACAACGTGTAATGGATGAGAACCCATGAAATAAAAATCAATTTATATTATTCTGCTACAATTTGTTCTTGTTTTATTCTAATTTATAAATGGAACCAAACTATAAATGGTCACATAGTTGAAAGTAGAAAGTAAAATAGAACAAAATATGTAACATTACACAAACATGAAATAATATTAGATATTCACCTCAACTACGAAAGAGTACACAACATCATCTCGAGGAACAAAGAAATGCTGAAATTCTTCTTTTGTAAAAATTGGATGAATATTAAACTTTTCCAAGTACTAAAGCAGTAAACAGTAAACAACAAGAATATTTTTTATGAAAAAAGAGAAACAGGAAGCAAAATCATAATTACACGGAATTATGAGAATTTATTTTAAAAAATGTCTACATTTGAACAGTGCAAACATTTCCTATCATCTTTTTTTAAAACCTCACTACTGCGTACATCTTTTTGTATCAGTTGCTACAACTTCTCTTTGTAGGGAGCTAACAAGTTCATAATCTAGAGGTTAAATGAGTAAAATATTAAGACAGAATTTACAAGCACTTCACACACTACAGCGCTAAACAATAAAAATTACTCCTAATTAATAACGAACACGAAATTCTCGTGAAACATTAAGTTATACTACTTAACTGTTGGGATATACACCAATTAAGGAAGGAGGTTTTTAATAATCGCCGTTTTGAATTTTTAAACCGCATTGGTACTTTTTAAATCCGACGCCCTAAACTCGTAACTTGAATGGGGCTGATTTTTCAAAGACAACTTAAAAAGAGTATAAATCTCCACCCACTGTCTTGTATTATCGTCATATGGAGCGAGAAATGGACCTTCGATGTTTTAGTAGTTTGGAGGATGGGTCAAGATTTATTGGAGGTATAGAAAAATTTTGGCTGAAGAGTGTTGCGCCGAGTTTACTCATGTGTACCTACAGACATGTTATAACATGCACTTTCGGTGTAGCTATTACCACAAAATGCAAATGACTTCGTAGTTATCCATTTTTCTACAGTACTTTATATACTACCTCTTAAATACAACTCTATACTTGTAAAATATGACCATAATGGTAAGTATCCAGAAAATAATCCTATATTCGAAAATGATATCACTTTTGCTGATGCATTTTGCTTATATTTTATGCTTCAAACTACTCACAGTTTTATGATAAATGTTTAATTGAAATAACTGATGAGTTATGCCTTTTGAAATAATAAACTCTTATTTTTTAAGTGTTGTTTTTGTAGAAACTTGGTCATTTTCGGAATACAGATGTCATTAATAAATAACAAATTCACCTCAGATAATAAAGGCCATGCTTTGGGAACATCTTTTTTTGTCATTTGACGAAAACCTTTGACAAGAGGAGCTTCAGGTAATCTGTATAGTTTAATTGTTCGTTGAAGAGTCATATTGTGAGTAAGATGTGAAAATCCACATTCAAGAAGTTTACGTGGATTGAGAGGGCGATGCCAGTATCTAAGAAAAGTATTAAAAAACTATCTACTGAATATAACTACCAGCAAAAATCTTAACTCATTAAACTGACAAAAAAAGTAAAGAACAATATCAGGTAAACAATATAGCTTCGATAACTTACAATCAATGCCTAGAAAATACTGACAAGAATAAAAGTTTTAATAACAGTTTTAAAAAATTATAGACCTGTTTTAACAGTGCAAACAAATAAATGGTTTCAGTCAACCAAGCGAGATTACGACGGTAATTTTTTATCAGAATCAACAACACCGCTGTAGAGCGTGATCTTAACTCAGAAGCGAAATAACCGTTAGTTGTCTAGATATACCTAAGCTTTATTGGAGAAACCCACTGTTTAACGTAAAGCATAATGCTTATTATATATCGAAATTTCTATAACTTTAAAGATTTATTAAATACATAACCGTGAAATTGGGGCACAAATATACTGGAGAGAAAAAATTGTTCTCAATTAATTTCCTTATCGGTCTGCGAACTGCACCTCTGAGCAGTTTAAATTCTGCAAAATGTGTGAATAGATCTTTAACATTAAAACTATATACTGACTACGATTAAATACAACACATTCATTTAGAACAAAACAGATATTTGGTACACTATTGTCCTTATCGACCAATCAACCTAAAGTTTACTTGTATGAAAATACTTTAGGATAAATTAAATTTTGAAGGCAACGAAACTGTAAAACATACCGACATTTGCTGACTGGTTTTGGAAGTAAAGTTCCACTTGTGAACAAAGCCTGAAATCTCCCACGTAGATGAACACGACGAGTTACTTCTCGAATTAATACAGGGGCCATACGTTTAGAACGTAATTTTTTATGGACACAAAGATAGTTGACTTCAACAAGCTGTTTTGCTCTGAGGTAGAAATTAAATATAAAATATAAAAACATAGGTACACTTTTCCGGATGTCTTAGTCACTTACATGTGGAGCTGCGGTTGGTTCATTCAATAAAAATTGCTCACATGAAAGAAACAATCCAAAAACACAAAACATCATAACTTAAGAACCCAAAGCACTGGACGATTTCGACATTTAGACAAAAAATCCTTGCTGTATGATCATCTTAAAATCAACTTGTACGGAATAAACGAGCTTTATTTAACTCAAGGATATCCATTATTAGCAAACATAAAGCCAGGAGACAGATAGACAAAACAATATGGAATCATGCGAAAAGATTAATCGGATAAAGTTGTTGCTTTTTGCAACACCACAAAAGGAGGAAGAGAATTAGGCTGAAAGAATAATAGAATAAACAAGACATGGGATTAAAAGAGGACAATAGATGCGTTAGAAAAATATAAAAATTTAATTAATCCGCACAGTTGTGACAGGTTCCGAATCATATCACTTATAGTCTCTATCTACTAATTCTTTCCATCCTTCCAATACGAGTCAAACCAATAAGTCAATAGCTTCATGGACTATTGCATTTCTTAGACTGGCTACTCAGAATAAAAAACCAACTCAATATTTTATACAGTCTTTTAATTGTCAGTAACAATTTATGTGATGCCAACTGATAACCAGGTCAAGTAACAAACTGAGGGAGAAAATATAAAATCGCAGTTATCTATAAATGATGCAGATCCTGAGCCATCAACTAGAATCAGTCACACGGACGTAAACTAATGTCCAACCATTTCACTTCAGCTCTATCAGGATAAGAGATAGTAGGTACATAATTTTTTGTAGACATGAAAACAGTCAAAAAAGATAAACGAGCCTCTTACTTATCATATATCTGTAGATGGCATGGAATAGCTGCAATAAATCCAACCAGCTTTTTACTTTTAGTTACACGAAGTCCAACATGCCAATCTTTATGCCAACCAGGTGACTTTAGGATCCTAAACGAAAATAAATTGTATACAAAGATATTTTTAACGACACGAATACCAAAGAATAAAAATTAGTGCAGTATGAGAATAAAGTTCACATGAAATTGCAATTATTCACAGGATCTAGGCAACTACAAGTGGGACAGTCGCTGGACAGATATTATAATGTACTGGTCAGAACTTAAATGTCACGTGAACTTAAACGTGTTTTAAAAAGAAACACAGTAGTATATTGAGTGGAAAAAGCAATGAAAATCTAACGAAATCAAAAATATAACTAGTTACTTAGCAGAAATATGTAACAAGAAGGGGTAGTTCAATTTCCTCCGTCAATCAAGCATCAGCCAGTATAATGATCGGCTACAAAAAAAATGGGCAAATAACTAGACAAAAACAATGTAGAATCTGGGGTGAAATGATATTCAAAAGATTTACGCTGAACAAGGAAAATAAAAGCCAAAAATTAGTAAAACCAATTGAAAATAATTAATATTGAATCGAGAATAGGAGAGTAGAATTAGATGGAGAATAGTACAAAAATGTAACAGGTTTTAAGCTGTATGACGATTTTGACTTGTATTATAAAATTAAACTAGGAAGTCAACCGTTTTCCATTCATGATGTAAGCCCATAATAAATACTTGCACAGAATTACTCTGACTTGATTCAACTATCATTACACTCTTGCTATATAGTGAATAACTGGGTCACTGGACCATATCTGAGTCGAAACCTCTGTAAATCCAATAGATCATATAGTTTTCGGCTAAAAATAAGTAGTAAACAGATAAAGCACTGAATAGTTATCTAGTTCTGGTTCAGGACTCAACATTTTTAAATACACAACCGCAACAGGAATTGCACGCACGATCCTTACGTATCGCAGAGAGTGGGTGGGTCTAGATGTAACGGTACATATTTCCAAATTTAATAGAGAACCTTATTAAGAAGCACCACAATAAGATGAAACAGCTATCCATCGCTCTCTAATTTAAAATGGTTCTATAGCTGTCATATTCCATGACCTACTTATTTTGTGAACCAAGTTTGAATCGCATTGTATGAGGGCTAATGGTAACACACAGCTGCAAGCTAAGTGCTTTAACCACTAAACTCCACTTCGCATACTTTGCAAGGAGTATTACTAACCCTCACCAGAACATTGTGCATGTACATAAAACTATATATGGTAAAGAAACTATATTAAATGACCCACTGATGGGCGAAATATACTTTGTTTACACTTACCATTGTAAGAAATGTTTAGAATAATCAAATCGGAAGAGATGATCATCGTCTTCAACATAACTTTCATACAGAAGATCATACAATTCTTGTAGCTATAAGTAATGGCAAAATGAAAAGTCAGGTAAATAAAAAAATTCATGACGTACACCAAAATCAATCCATACTTTTCTTTGTAGTAAGTCATATATCATCGTAACCAGTCACAAGTATTTATTCAAGTTCGTAATATAGATGAGCGTAAATAACTGGGAACCTAAATTCTAAGTATACCGGTTTAGTACGCAGCATTTGTCATCAGAAAAGAAAGGTGAAAGGAAAAAAGGGAAATACGGTAAATAAACGAATTAAAACCACACGAAAAGACAAACAGGAGAGAATAATGGAGTATATCGTTATGTGATACTGCAACCGATTTTAAGTTATATTATCAAAATTTTCCAGTCATTGACCCAAATGAGAAAGCTCGCACCTGATACAGCAGTTTGAAAATAAGTCTGATGACCAAGTTAGAACGTTTTGATGCGTTCAACGGCTTTTAATCAATCACGTTTACTTTTGTATTAATTTTTTAACGAGTGAAAATAAACTTTTTCTGACCAGTGGCATTACCTTTTGATATATGTTTATTGGGGGAATGATCTTGCACCAATAACTAAGTTATCGCGAGCAACTGTCATACAGCCACTTTGAATAGTTACAACACTTCAACATATCTAACCTGTAGGTGATAACAGTTTAAAAACAAGGGATCTTTTTAGTTCAGAAAGTGACAGCTAGAACTGATCACTACACTTCACAAAGGATTGTTTAGTGAATTAGAATCTGAAGATTATTCACAGATTATTATACCATATTTTAGTGAAATTCACGAATGCAGGATGGATGGAAATCTTAGTTAACGTAACAATCCACTAATTCTATACAACGAAACGTCAGTGAAGAGTTTTGAAATTAATGACAGTTCAAACTGAATACGCCGCTGCCATGAATTTCAAAGATTTTATTCGTCTTCTAATTACCCTTTAATCAGTTCATAAGAACCACTGAATTGTCCAGCTGTAAAGCGAGGAATACAGTCTGAATGTTCATATGGTTACAAATTAAATTAGGTGACAAATGTGAAGGCCAAAGAGAATCAAGGAGACCAACAAACAAACATTAGGTAGCAAGAAACTAACGTATGAGATTTCAGAGTATTAGTGAAGATTAGACACGTAGAAGGAACAAAAATAAACCAATCCTGGCATAAAGGTTTTTGTGAATAACTTTTAATTGATCACTTCACAATTACATATTATCCCCTCTCCATATTAGCATTTATACAACTGACTGAAACTAAAACTCCATGAACTGGTAACGTAGATATTTGTATCTGAACACAGAATGCTAATATCAGTTACGACTCTACATGGGTAGAACGTTTAGTGGCCACCTCAATGAAAAGTCTATCCAAACTATAGAGTTACTGCATTTACCTAAAACTTGGCACCAAACACAACATAGCTGACTGAATTCAACATAGATAAGCTATGTTTGGGAGTTGCCGATCATCAAATTATTTTAGTCTCCATATATCTCTTACTTTCAGTAACCATGTTTCATAACCCTAAAGTTATACATAAAACTCTGTCTTTGACGAGTAAACAGAAATTCTATTTGAAATAGGCGTATCTTATGATTGAAATTTGAATTAAATTTTGTATTAGTGGTGAAATTTCGGGGGTACAAATCTTGGCATGGTTACAAACCTTGAGAATATACCATTTTTAAAGTATATCATTTGATGCGATGCTTGTGGAGATCGAGACTGGTCTGTAGACCCAACAGCTGGTT
Source organism: Schistosoma mansoni (assembly GCF_000237925.1). Lineage (NCBI taxonomy): Eukaryota > Metazoa > Platyhelminthes > Trematoda > Strigeidida > Schistosomatidae > Schistosoma > Schistosoma mansoni. The sequence continues at coordinate 4,031,913 of NW_017385987.1, read as the reverse complement.
AAAAAACTACATAATAATATAGAAAATCCAAAGCATTTTAAATTTAATATATTTACTAGCTTACATGACATCGTTAACAACTATTGTTAGTACTCACTAATCCATTCACTGAGTAATGTTGATGATGGGCTTTACCAGACGTTCCATACTGTTAAAGCACTCAATGAAAAAGATGCCCAATGGGAAAACTACATTACCACCCTTTTTGTATACTTAAAATCCGCAATTCTAGTAGCTGGAAGTATATGAATCACCAGAAAGTGTCCCAGAAAAATTCTTTAGACTTTATGCAGTTTGCTATTTGATGCACGTAACTGCTGAACCGTAATGTATTCCATTGTCTTTTTCCTTGAGGGACAAATAGACTACCACAACCACATTAGCTTTAGAAGCTATAAAAAATATCAAAGCTGGTCAAATTTCCGATTTTCAGGACCATTGTGAAGAAATTAATATAAAATATAGGGACAGAAACTAATGACAAACTAATTATTCAGTCTCAAGGTATTGTAATTAAACAGCAGGAACATTTGGAGAATACTGAAAACTGTTTTCAATCAATTCCTGCTTTCAAGGATCATAAAATGTAAATTATAGATTTTGATGCAGTTCGTGCTGAAAACTAAGGAATTCATATATTCGTACCAAGACTATAAAGTGATTAATAAGAATTATATTTACGTGAACTAAAGTGTTAATCCTAACCAATTAAAATTTCATGCTTCTAAGAATAGCAGATAATAACAGTACAATTGTTCAGAGAGTTGTCAAAAATGGAAAACTACCTCAGTTTCATCATCCAAAGAAACTTCACACCAATAAAATCCCTCAGGTAATGTATAAGGCTGTGAGCGAATATCTTCATGTTTTGAATCTGGTTCAATTGGACCATTGTCAGTAATCTCTTCAGCTGAAAGGTAAAGCATAGGTTAGCTTAACACAACAGACTGTAGTTGCGCTTTCCAATAGCAAACCTTTTTACTTATATTTCAAGCACTATCTACAATCCAATCTTTACCGATAAAATATTAACTATTTTAATAATTGTGCCTGCCATCAACACCTTATTTCACTTTCGCAACAAAAGAACTCTAATATCAAAGTAAAATCGCATTAATAAATGTAGTCTAAGACTTTGGGATACAATCATTTAACGTGGTAGGTAGAGAAACAACATGATGGAAAAAGCTAGTCATTGAGTTGTAAAAGACTGCTGGGACTTACAGAGAGAATGAATGTAAGTCCATTGTTAATAACGAAGAACAGTCATAAGTTAGTCAATTTATTCATATTGTTTTGAAGGTTTATAAAAAGTACCCAATAAGTCTTTATGAGGTATACGATGCTCTTTTGATAGTTAATAATAGTAATAATCACCGATTAACATAACAAATATAAACATGCTACATATCCTAGATGTCAAAGTTTGCAGATAGATTGAGAAAATGAATCATTTGAGTTGATGAAAATTCGCATCCTTGTCGAATATATTCAGTCAGTCAGTCAGCTACAGCCGTTGCTGCTATCTTGACATGGTGGTCGAGCCTTCCTATCGTGATGAACCAAATGGGCTATGCTAGCTGGAACAATCGTTCCTCAAGGTTCTACCATGCCAGACAGATCGATTGAAGAACGGTAAGACTAAAAGCAGAAAACCCAAGGTTTAGGGGCAAAGTCGTACTGATGACTGTACAGAGGTGTAACGGCAGTAAGGTGCTTCTCTCAGACAACTAGCATAATAGTGATAGTGCCTTCCCATAAAGGGAGGGTGAGGTTAAAAAAAGGTTGGCTGTAGAAATGCATACCTCGCCTTATCCCATAGATATCCGTCTCCGGCAGTAAGGTCTCAACAAGTACGGAGCTAACACAAAATTTACCCACAAAAAGGTCGTGTGTGATCGGGCCTCAAGCAGTTGGCCCTTGGGCACTGCGGTCACGCTCTCAGGTCACTAAGACCAACTCTAACCCAATTTTCTTTCCAGGTACTTCTAGAAGAACCCTTCCAAAGTGTGAGCAACCGAGAAGTGATAACCTCCCTCATACCTCTAGCAGCACTCAAAACCATTGTCGAATATATTAGCTCATTGGCACTAACTTTGATGTCCCTTCAGGTCTCAACCAATAGGTCAATAAAAACAGTAACCTTAGATTAACACCCTCTTTCAGAATGCATTTGTTATATCTTACAGCGGTACGATATGATCTTACAAATATGTTCCATCCTTAACTAACAAAATGTTAGGACATTTATCGTCAATACAAATTGGCGATAAGCATACAACACTCATTCCGCATATTAGTGAGCAAACCATAGTTTATGTGGTCAGACATGGAGTTGTCTAAATAACTACAAAGTTGAAACCAACTATTTTATATTTAGTAGATACGATTCGAATGCAGGCTATTGTTAAAAAACTATACGTTGTGAATTGTCCATAGTCATAAATGCGATGAAATATCTAAGTTTATACATTAGGTTGTAGTTTAACCTCACTTGTCTAAAATTTGATTATTGAAGACAAATTAGGTTATATTTTAATAGCTGGAAGTGGAGTGGCTAAGTCTGAATACGCTTTGTGTATATTCTTGAATTGCTTCGATTATTCAAAACTATAACCCTAAAAGATTCCAATCATCTACAAACTGGAATATAAGTTTTGTGGTAATATTTTACATATATGTCATTGTTATTTATTTTAGTATTCAGCATTGTGACGTTCTGAAAGTTTATTAACAGTATTATTTTTCATATATCCAGACGACCTGCCCCATATATGCGTAAAGTTACACAACTAGACCAAACGATCTAAGGACATCGAAAAAGCAAAATACTTATCAGTAAAGTCGTGAAAAATGTCACTTACTGAGGTCAGGAACTGGCTGTGTTCTCCAGAATCGATAATCACTCTTAGACTTCTTTTCTGTCCCACCACTAGAACTACCAGATCCAGAGACCAACATGACGTTAGTGAGTTGCTTTAAAAGTTTCTCATTAATCCCGTTCGGGAATTGTCCAGATGACAAAGATTTATCAGCATTAGGAAGTGAGTCAACACTATCCGACACATCAATTGTATTAGCTGATTTTTTCATTTTGCTTTTTAAAGGCTGTAAAGAAAACATAAAGACATAAATTGTTTAAGGAAAGGCAGGCGAAAAATTTATGACAACCCCAGTTAGTCATACTTATCGTGGGGGCTGGGACATATGTATACTGGTTTATGTCATACCAGCACAGCGAGATTCCAGGAGTTTAAGTAATAACGACATTAGCAGTAGTAGTAACCATTAGGTATAAGATATGATTCAAAAAGATATGGATTTGTGGAATAAAATGGAAGTCTTGAAGTTAATTATGAATTTTAAGATCTAGTTGAAGACAGAGTGAATGGATATGCGTCATTTCAATCGATTCTGAACCATACCATCCAACATCTTTAACCACTGGTCATAAAAATTGAGCGGATCTTAGCCAAATAGTATGAACCTATATACGTGTCTCCAAAAACTTCATGGACTGATGCCACGTTTTGGTTCGGTCAGGCCTAGCTTTCCTCCAACATACTTATACATCAGGCATCACTTATCGACGTGGGCGATGGATGAGCATATGTAATGCATATCCCAATAGCCTTAGCCGATGAAGATTAACCAAATTATCTCCCCCAAATGCCCTGGTACGGCCGAGAGTGGGGAGAGTCCGCTCTTTCTCTCAAAATGCTCTCACATGCCCACGCGTATATAGTCTCTGCCAGGAAAGTCCTACTCACTGCCTTCTCGTGGCATTACTGTTGTTTACGAAATTGAGAGGACGAAAAGCGAATGTCCGGTGCTTTAACCGGGTTGGTGTACACGGAGAGTCCACTTAGGGGAGTTGGAAAACCCTGATTCCAAACCAATGCTGCACATGGACTCCAGTATCCTGAGGGAACAAATGGCGTATGAATCAATCGTTGGTCACCGGTCACCATGGAACTGCATCTCCTCACGATGCTCCACTGCCTTGGGGATCCGACCTTTAGGTCAAAGGCTCCGGGTATGGCCCCCTAAGAAAACCATCTGCTTCAGTTTGGGCACCTGGGCAGTATCACAGCCCTCACACAAATCAAATGAGACTTGCGCGGCGCATATATATATCTGGTGCCCCTTTGTACTAATATTTATGTTTAAATAAATAAATAATAACTTGTCAGTCGATTTTCTATCTTTACCTAGAACTCTATGTCTAACATCAGAAGTGCTTACTCGGCGGCTTCAACACACAGGAACAACGCTCCAAATGCACCACTAGATCCAAAATTCCAAAATCCTATACTTCTTTTATCTCTATGCTTGAGCTTTTATACCATTACGGATACTGTTACGTCATCTAATGCTATGAAACTTAGCTTGATGATCTCAACTCGCCATGATGTGTAGCAGTATGAACCGATGGAAATACGTTAGGTTTTAGAATGATTATGACTAACTAACTGATGACAAGAATACCATATTTATTATATTTTATGACATTTAAAGTGTTCTAGATCGCAAGTTCGACAGAGAATAACTCTTTCGCTCAGAGCATTCAGTCATAAGTCTTATCATCATTTGGTACCTCAAAAATTTTCGCGATATCCGAAGTCTGGTGAGAAACCTGCATAACATCCGATGAAGTTACCATAACGGCCGGTATCTCGAAAATAACACACTATCCAGGACAATCAGTATTCGACATTTGCGAAATCGAGAATGCCCTAAAACTAGGAACAATAGTAATTGGGAGTTTGGCTAACGAATTTCCAACTAAAAGTGAAATAAAATGAGATCTTGGAGTATAAACTCACGAATGGTGGAGTATCGAATGAGTTTACAAGTGATAGGTTTAAAGTAACCTTTACCATTAGCCTATAGTATACACTGAAATGATAAGTGACATCAATCAGTCGATACGAATCCTTCAACTCGTAGTTCCAGCCATGAATAAATAAAATATTCATCACAGTCAGGTAAAGACAAGCAGGGAGTCTTTAACTGACGTCCCGGGTAAACTATAAGTAACAATTCACTGGTAGTTCTTTATAAATGCTTTCTTCATAAGAAATTATCTACGAAGAACTAAGAAAGCATGTTTTTACGTAAATGGACACTTAACAAGTGAAAGGAATACTATGAGACCCGAGAATTTGTAGGTTCTCATTTTTCTTAGGATGCCTCCGATGAATACAAGTACTGCAAGTCCCCATATCTAGCAGAATAAAAGTAGCTGGATATCCCGAGGACTCCAATGTATCAGACGTACGCTATATATATATATATATATATATATATATATATATTCTTCCCACCTCCAAAACAACTTTGGTTAAGAGATATTTGCCTTCTCAAATGCTTGAACTAAGACTTAGAGAAAAATGTAAGCTGAATTGGGTACCCTTTAGGGTTAATACCTTGGAATTCATCTAAGAAACATTTCTAATGCAAAGTAGCGAGACTACATAATGGAATGATGGGGTTCAACAGAATAATTACACAGATGAATATTGAACTTCTCTTCTTGAAAAAATACATATCATGTGGCCCTTGATTTCTCAGTTAAAAGCACGAATAGTTTTTCATCTCCAAAATTAAAACTCACAGAGAGGCCTTACTTTTACTTGAGAAAATCAAGTATGTAATTACCTTTTAGCGCTGCTCAATATCCCTATATTTGGGGAACTTTGATAAATCTTAGGGTTTTCCCCGAATTCGTAAGAAATGTGGTAGCTTTCTCTAAAGCTAAGGGAAATTTTGTGGAAAAGCCCCAAACTATTATACAATTCTGTAGAAATACTGGGGAAAACCCGAATTTCCCCAAAACTTCGGGGACTTTCCCAGACCTAGGTAAATTTTTGGGTTTTGTGCCATTTTCCTGAAGTTTTCTATTGCATCTTCTACCAATTTACACGAAACGGACCAATTTCTGCCCAAAATAGAGAGATTGGGTATGATCAAAGTAGTTAGATTATTTTGATGTACACCTGTGCAAAACAATGGTTCTTTTTTGTGAAGTTACGTCTATGTGTGATACTTAAAAGTACTCATTCTGCGAATGATGAAGAGTAATCGCCAAACTTACTTCCTCTGGCGTATCAGTCATGTTACTGCGGGTCGTAACGCACAGTCACGAAGCCCGCGTGGTCTATGCGGGGCTCAGTAGTAAGAATACTAAGTTGGTTGACCTGTATCACTCCTTGAATTGAGTACTTCCCGAGAAGTCAAGTTTCCTAATACAAAATTCCGTCAGTAGGGCTGGAACCAGGTAGGGCTTTTGAGGCATTGACTGTTCAATGTAGAAACGGAATTCTACCCTGAGTCAATGCAGTCGTTGTTTCTAAACCTTTTCTGGGATGCTTAGGAGATTAGTTTGTAACAGCAAATACATCCACAAAATAATAAGTTCTGCAATTTTTCGACATTCATGGTGACCTCATTTATTTTACTAGTGTAGGGCCAGTGAAATGTCACTGAGCCCTAGCCAAATCATCCGGTAGTTGGGTCACTGGATACCGAACAGATCATCGATCCCTGTCGAAGTCAAGGACAACAAACGCGCATCAATTAATCATACGCCATGAACTAGCCCATGCATTGGTGGTCTCACTAACATCTCTGTACTCATTTTTACCAATTTATATTTACGTAATCGCACCCTTTGTGTTATACGGTCTTCAAAGCAGCCATAGTACTTTGATACGTTAAAGGTTTAATCCACGTCAGATACTGACTGCGAGGTGTAACTTCGAAGTTAGCTGGGTCGTCACATCATTCTACATAGATCATCAAAGTTGGCGGTGTACACTAGACACACCTAGCTGAAGGTGTGCGGTCACAAATCCGCAACATGTCACGGGCGGGTACGACGTGCTACTCATCCCTTGCAGCTGTTGGCCATCTTAGACCAGACGCTTATCGACATGCCGAAAGCCCTTCGAATATACCTTCTAACCACTTCATTTCTGACTTCTGATTTGACTAGTTATTTGACGTTTATATTTAATGATTTTTGTAACGGCGAAATAGAGACCTCATTTTTCTCTATTTGTCACACCTTATATGCAGCCGCATTTATATTCAATATCTACCGTCTCCCTGTATGAATGGTAAACAAACGGGTATAATTGTTTAGTTGTATACACGCACTACCGCGATTAATGAAAAACAAAAGCTATCTCCACCGTCTGTTATACAGCTTAATTGGCCACGGCTTTTGATTGAAAACTATAATATTGTTATAACATATTTGAGGCCATCCTATATTATGTTGGAGTTTTGGCCCGGAAGATTAGCAAATAAAACTACAGAGTATTTTTTGTGATTCTGTTTACATGTCGCTTATACACTTTTTAGTAACACGGCAGACAAGTTTGTCAATTTTAAGCATCTTAAGAACTAAACGTAGACAATTTCTATTTAGTTTGTAATAAAGTAAAATCTATGAGCTATTGTGTTTTAAATTTTGCCTCAAAAGGCCACAATGATTAGTCCGTCAGTATATCATATTTCTACCAACTTAATATTTTTTGTTTGTAGAGAAGCTTTCGAAACATGTCTCACATAATCTCAGTCGGTCAGTCATCTACAACGTAGGACCAGGCACATATATGTATCGGACCAAGTTGCCAGACCTCATTTGCACGGAAAATGAACACCAAATTCATAAAGTAGTTACTTCAATGGTAGTAATATATAAAAATGATTGCATATAAGGACATGATACAGGGAGAATGAAAGGTATAAAGTAGTTTTAATTTCACGGTTTAAGGGAAGACAGAGAGTGTATACACCTACGCCATTGTGATCGATTCTGATACATGTCACCCGAATTCCCCAACCGTTGGTTGCGATAGTCACGCGAACTTCAACCAAGTAGTCTGCATCTACAAACATGACCCAAACCAGAAGTTAGTGACTTCAAGGACTGATGCCACGTTTTGGTTTGCTCGCCCCTAACTTTCTTCCGACTGTCCTCAACACTAGTCAGCATTGTGTGTCGTGGCAGTTGGTGATTGGGCACGCGTAATACGTATCCCAACCATCTCAGCCCATAGAGATCCACAACCTCATCAACTGATTTATCATCATTCCCTAATACCCTGCGTCTAACCTCACTATTATTTACCCGATGATCCCAGAAGATACGAGCAATATTTCTTAGACATCTGTGATCAAATACTAGTAACTTACGAGTACGCATTACTGTCAATGGCCACGTTCCGCAGCCGTAAAGTAGGACAGAAAGAACTGCTGCGCAGTATGCTCATCCTTTAATTGATAGACAGATATATTCAACTTCACCATAGATAACGCAAGTCGGGAAATGACGAATGGGTTTTTTGAATCCATACAGAGATTTCGTCAGACACCAATCCATTAGGGCTGATCAGACTTCCGAGATCGGTGAAGTTGTCGACGCGTCCGACTACTTCACCCCCTATCCTTAGTTCAGGTGTTTACGCAGGCCAGTCCTGGAGCAACAATTTACATCAAGAGGAGGGAAATGCATCCTCAACATCCTGGCAGTTTCTCAGTGCTGCCAAAATACTGCATTTTATCAGCATATTTGTCACTGTATTGGAGCTTAACTGCAACTCTTTTGAAGACCGAAAAAACGCAACCGATTATTAATCCTCATTTTCACTTTACATTTCTCGATCGATTCTTTGCTTATGTTTACCCATTATTCTATTAGTTTTCTGACTAATGTTCACATTTATTATCGTATTGTAATGTTGATTAGTACTCATAAATTAATAGCTCAATCCTTACTATTAACAAGTCACCTTTATTAATTATTACCTACGATGGTTCATCAGCAGGCTTTAGTAGCATTTACATGCTTCAGCGAAACGTATCTGTTAAAAAATTAAGCTCTAGCAAATGTGGCCTTTAAATGACGTAAAAAGACAATGACTAGCAACGTCAGCAAGGACTAAATGGTTATCTGTACCTAATTCTTCATATTGTCTTTTCACTTAACGTTTCACTCTGTTTTAGACTATGGACTATCCTGTACTATCTTTTCTTCCGACCACTACCTGCCTCATCTCAAATTTTTGAGTTTCATTAACAAACAACAAGGACAGTATCCCAGGAACGTACGGTGAGTTCAGGTTATAAATTTTCTGCAATCATAACGTTATTTCGAATTGTTCATACAGTGACAGTCACATAATTGTTTGGATTCTTTTGTTTGTTCTGAATAGAGAATGACAAAAAGGTCAACATCACTAAGCACTCTGGAACTAGGTTGCAGATACCACATGTATTGTAGCTTGACAACACTTTACCAGTATCACCTTCTATAATTGAATCGCGCCCACCGAGTGAAATCAAAAGTCAGAAGCTAGGAGGTTGGAAGACATATTGGATAGATTATAAATATATCGAGGAGTGACTGTCCTAATCTGGTTAGTGATCGCAGGAGACCTTGAGCACGCTTTTCTAACTCGTGATCTGGTGCGGGTGTATGACCGAGCGCCTTCAGCTAGGTAAGTCCATTAAAACTAATGTGATCAGCATCCAATGTCGAACACTTACAGAGCTATTGATTTTGGCGATCTATTTGTGTTATATCCTAGTGAAGACATAAGTACGGGCAACTTCCAAGGTCTATTAATGGAATATTATTCTATATATATTCTTATTGTATAGCTATTCAGTGATTAGATTTAATCCATATATATTCATCTTATTATGAGCTCCATCTTGACCCATGTATTTTTATTATACGGACTACTTATACTCAGTTTATTGATTACTGTCTCCCACGTTCACAGCCACATTTGGCTTGATCATGTACAAATATTATTTTCTATTTTATGTTGTTGATGCGGTCAGTCAGTCTGGTATGTTCGAAATAAATGATTCGCATAGCGGAAGCTGTAATCGGCGTCCTGGACTCAATTGGAAGGGCTAGGCGGACAAGGGACCAATAAGGACGCTAGACTGCTCATACTGGTTGAACGTCATTGATTTGGCAGTGTTAAATTTAGACAAGTCGTATTCCGATTGGTGGATGAACCACTTGATAAAAAGCCGGACATGAAATCATAACAAATGGGCAAAAAAATACGACATTTGATGACTTTTCGTGGAAATAAATAATCTACAATAGTTGCCGGTGATTTTCGGAGTCAATATTATTCTTATCAGAATGGAAATTTCTTCGGAACGGTTGCAGTTAATAATACAGCAGATGTTAGCTTCTCAACAACAACTCCTGGAAGCACTTTTGGGGAAATTATCTATTCAACATGATATCCCGGAACAAAAAGGTATAGAGTCATATCTTAATCCAATTCCAGAATTCATTTTTGATGCAGACAGGGGTCACACTTTTGGAGCATGGTTCAGCAGAATAGACGAAATTTCGAATTGGAATTTGCAGCTATGGATGATGTGAAGAAAGTCTGGCCGCTGTTACAGAAGTTTGGTTCTAACGAACATGAAAAGTACAAAAACCATATCCTGCCTAGACATTCACGTGAAGTTAACCTCGACGGAACTGTCAACATTTTAAATAAAATGTTCTGTGAACAGATGTCTTTATTTCGTATCCGGTATAACTGTCTACAGCTGACTAAAGTAGCTGATGGAGAGTATACTACGTACGCCAGAAGAGTAAATTTACAAGCAGAATGATTCAAATTAAATGTATTAACCAGTGATCAATTTACATTCTTATAATTCATTTCTGGTCTGAACTCTCACAGTGATGCTGCTCTTCTCATAAAGTTATCATCCCGTATGGAACATGACGAGGAAATAACAATACATACTGTTACTGGTGAATGCCAACGATTAATAAACTTAAAACAGGATGCACCTATGTTGGAAACTAAAAGTGTGGTACCACCCAATCATTCTGTTCAGGCTGTTAAGATAGGTCAAAGAAAAATTAGTACCACGAGCTATAACTATCACTCGAAAACCCCTAAACCTCCATCTAAATGTTGGTATTGTGGTGCGTGGCACTTCTCAAGAGTTTGCCGGTTTAGAGATCCTAGATGTACTATATGCAAGAAAGTCGGTCATAAAGAAACAGTCTGCCGAACTAGGAAAAGCCTGAGATCAAAGTCAACGAAGCGTCCGCACGAGTATCAAAACAGGTATATAAGCAGTATGTATGCTACATTGGCTCTAAGCATAGCAAATGAAAGGTATGTGAAATTAATGGTTAATGGTGTTCATATTCGATTGCAATTGAATACAGCATCAGGTGTCACATTAATCCCTAAACGGACACTGAATTTAATTGGTTTTCCACATGTATTACCGACCAAGCACACAGCTCAGGACGCATCCGGAGACATATTAAAGTTTGTTGGAATAATAAAGTGCTCTGTTGAATTCCGGAATAACCACTTTACAAGAAATTGTTAGTTAACGAACAGACATGACTTGGAACTCATTGGTGTAGATTGAATAGATAAACTAAATCTATGGGATGTACCATTGAGTGAAATATGCACGACGAAATGAACAAACAGTCCTAGAGATTTATTAACAGTTCATTTAACTAAAAAAGCTATAACGATAGAAGACCTTTTCAAAAAGTATAAGAACTTGTCCCAGAAGTAAAGTAAACTTGTAGAGCGCCTGGCCTAGGCTGTGACCTTGAATTAGCGCGTACGTCAAGCTTGTTTCTGGAGTCCAAAGCTTTGTAGCTGTGCCCTGAGAACTTAATGCCTACAAAATGAAAAACAAGGGTGCAACGAGGTACTTCGAAATATGCACTAAACAATGTTTAACATTTTGCAGTGGAACAGGCAGGAGTGTGATTAATTATTAGAACAAATTCATACTAGTTCTTGTTTCTAGAGTGAAATGTAGTTAGAGCCTCCAGATGAGAGAATACAGTAATAAAGAACAATGAGTTATGATATGTAACATGGTGGAGTAGGTTCAAATGGTGGAAGGGAAGTCGAAGTTAGAATAAGGGAAGCTGTTTACTAGAATGGAGAGTGCATCAAGAAAGTAAAGTGTTAAGAAACACCAAAAACGGTGTCTTTTATTGTCTGATTTTTCTTTAGTTTTTTCTCCATCCGATGCCTGCCACATAGTCGTAGTGCAAAGGTTCGAGTTAGTCTGCTATAAGTTTTTTTAGTAAACCACCAGGCGGTGTCTGATTTAAAAAGTCAGCAGGACAACGCTTACCAACGGCAAACTGCTTGGGTTCAAACTTCTGACTGGTCACGTTTTAGGGCCATCACTATTCCATCAGGAAGTGTGAGTTGTGGCGATAAATAAATCCTCACATTGAACAGTCTTACAAGCCTTCAACATAAATGCTGACCTCATTAGTTCTACTTGACGCACCCTAGTTGAAGGCGTCAGTAACGCACACACACCCGACCACCAGTGGTAACGCCAAGGTAGGAACCTAGGTATACCTAGCATTGAAAAAAAAACTGGCGAATCACAGTGAGAGAGTGTCGTTAGTCCCTAAGAATATGTCATGCTCTTTTCGTGCCTTAAGGTAACCCTCGTGCTATTGATAGAAGAAACCAGAGAAGTAGTGAATAGGTCTTTATTTCGATCTTCGCGCAGTCACAGTGGAGCGTGGGATTATCTGTTCAGACAAACAAAGGCTCTCAACATTCAATATAAGATAGTAGGGAATATAACGCTTACAAAAAGTAAGGAAGTGAATGAATACTTGAACAATACTGTTTTAGTATATGCTTGGTTGTTTGGGGTCAACTCTTAACCAACCAACCTGAGCTGTTACATTAGCTTCCCCCTAGAATCGACTTCCGTAGGAACGTCGGTTCGATTAACCTATCTATCGAAAACACCTTAGTTGTATTTCTCATCCCAAGGCGAAATTATCAACTCGCTCACTATTTGACTTACAATCAGTTACGACTAACGCTTTAAACGATAGTCCATGGATGTCTCTTCATTTACTAGCTTGTCATCTTATTTTGTAGCATGTGATCTTTTCTACAACTATCGCTGACGGTTTGCTGCGTGCTTTCAAGAGAAAGTGTGAGAATGTGGAATAAGAATATCTGAGGAAGTGCCGCGAGCGGGCTACCCAACACCATGTTGGTGAGGTACGATTTTTCCATGCTCAGACCGGCTATCAGGTGTTTACTCACCTGCCTCTTGAGTCGCCCTCAAGTAAAAAGTAAGGAAGAGTCTACTTCAAAGGTAATGGTGAAAATCAAGCAAACCTGAAGAACTGCTCCACTGCCTGCATAAAATAATAAGATACAAAATGGAAATACATAAATGCAAATGATAATTGTTCGGTTCATGTAAGTGCTTGGCCTCCAGAACGGATTGGTATTCTGGAAGGAAATAGACATAGTGTAGATATCTTGTGCACGAAGAACCATGAAAACAAAAAAATACTCTTTTGTAATACATATATGTCAATGGGTGAACTTGCTAGAAGTTGGACTCTTTAACAAAATCGATCAAATGCATGACCTTGAGCCAGTGATGACCGCCTTTTACAACTAGGTGCGTAACCAAGGGTGCATCAGTGTAATCCACAAAACGGAAACGAATATACGATTAAGAAGCAAAAAAAAATTGTTTGGAGTATGCGGATCAAGTACAGTTGTGTCAAATACCCTTTTCTGGTTTTATTTAGGTATGCATGATATATTGAAGCAATATTTCGTCAATTCATCCAAGTAACGAATTGGTTTGCACCTCAGAAGTGTGTAAGTCCTATTACTCATTAGTATTATGAATGATTAGTCGATAAAAGGAAAAATTGCAGTCATTCCCCCGTAGTTTGATGTGGTCTAATGGCTAGGCACACGGTCCAGCATTCAGGAGGGCAGAGGTTCGAGTGCGTGAGGCCTGCGTTTTTGTTCATCAAAACCCCCTTCAATACGACGTTTGTTGGCCATAAGTTGCTCAGATATGAGAGAAAGATAACAAGAGGACGGATTGATATGTCAAAGTGCCATATTGGAACAGTACAATTTCTTTGTTCGTATTAATAATAATACCATAGAAAAAAAAACACTACAAGTTCGGTAGATTTCCATTTTACGTTATAATTAAACCAACGAGAAAAAAAAGTATATATATAAGCTATTGACATAACATGTCTTTTTTATAACGCTAGTGTTAAGTTCCAGGGTTTTGTATGGGCCACTAATAATAATTGGTTTAACGTTAACATAGCTACGATAGTCATATCGTCAGTTCAATGTTATGATTACTTAACAGTTCCTTTATAAGTTGTGTTTAAAATTAGGTATGTGGAATCAACGCGGCTAAGATAGTAGCCTTACAGTAACGCACTGTACTATATCTTCACGGTTATTGATTCCTAAATGTCAGAAATTTAAAAAAAATCTGAATATTGCCAATAAAGATGGGTTATATGATCACACTAAAAAGCATGCTGCAGGAAAACTGGTTAAGTCATTACGTAAGTTTCCCAAACATGAAAAAAAATGATGGGGCTTTAATAAGTACTTGACCATGGTTTAATCCAAAATGTTTTGTCTAAAAAAAACACTTATTAATAGTAGTATTGATCGTATCAAGCTACTAAACATATCTTCGACCGAAAACTTTTAGAATTAGTTCATATGGTATATATGTATAGCCAGTCTACGTGAAAAATGTATACAGATATATAAGAAGTACAACCAACATAGTTAATTAACCAGAAAAAGAAATTATAAAACTCGCCTGGGTTGCTTTTTGAATTCGTTGTACTTGCCAGTGTTTGTTGTATGAGTTTGGTTAAAATCCTCAGCAATCGTTTCGGAATACCTAGCTTATGTGTCCAGTATTTAGAAAAAATATTTAACATAACACTTATATATCAAAGGTAAAAGGTCTGGGGAGTTGTATGTGAGGCGGAATGAGGAAAAAAAATTATTTTTAAGTAGATGCAGAGTCTGATTAGCTACGTGGTTAGATTTTATCCTGCAGCCGAAACTGTCAACATCCTTGACTGACTAATCGGATGTGCCCAGCGAACCGTTTTAGTCATTTGTAAAGATTTATCATCTTTACATTTCGATTCCGTAATGGATTTGTCAGTTAAACGATCTAACAACACGTATGGTGGTTCATGATCTAGATAAGCCGGCTTTAGCCTATCAATACTTACTGTGTCGATGTTTCCATGTTTTTCTATCACGAAATATTTAGATTTTCTTGAGACGACTTTGAAAGGACCTTCAAATGGAGGACTGAGTGGTGCTTTTATTTTGTCACATCTTATCCAGACGTGCGTGCAATTGCTTAGGTCTTTAGGTATATATACGGCGCGCGATTGTTCACGAGTATTAATCGGCTTAAGTTTAGACATGTGGTCCCGTAGTTGATCTACATAATTTTCTAAATTAAGTTTTTGACTGTTAGTATTAGGGTTAATAAATTCACCTGGTAGTCTCAGAGTTGTTCCGAAAACCAGTTCCGCAGCTGAACACTGTGCGTCAGTTTTGACAGATGTTCGTATTCCCAACATAACTAACGGTAGGAATTCTGTCCACTGATTGGGGTTTGAGTGAGATATAAGGGCAGTTTTTAGCTGACGGTGAAAACGTTCTACCATCCCATTAGCCTGAGGATGATATGCAGTGCAGCGTATCCTATTGGAGCCTAGAAGTTTAGCCAAGTTATTAAATAGTTCGGATTCGAATTGCGCTCCTCTATCCGTCGTTATTGTTATGGGTGTACCAAAAATGGTTACCCAGTTCTGCATGAAAACTTTGGCTACTGTTTCCGCTGTGATGTCCGCTATCGGGATGGCTATAGGGAATCTGGTAAATCGATCTATGCATGTAAAAAGATAATTAAAACCGTTTGAACGCGGTAAAGGACCTACCAAGTCGATATGCACATGGGCAAAACGTGCATCTCGTTGCGAGAAAACACCTATGGGTGAATTTGTGTGACGATTTATCTTTGATTGTTGACATGCTGAACACTCTCTAACCCATTTGTGTACATCCTTCTGTAAATTCGGCCATATATATCTGGCATTGATTAGTTTTGTTGAAGCTTTTGCGCCAGGATGAGACAAAGAATGAAAGTGATTATATATCAACTTTCGCATACTTTTGGGAACGAAAGGTCGCGGCATTGCCTTGGTCGTGTCACAGTAGATTAGAATACCATCGACAGGTGATGGGAACTGTTTTAAATTAAGACTTGAATTGTTTGTTTTAAGCAGGTTTTGTAATTCTAGATCCTGCTCTTGTTCGTTTCTCAACGTCTCGAAGTTTACTGTAGACTGCTGTAGCACGTTTATTTCTAGCCTAGATAAAGCATCTGCCGCCTGATTGTCCTGACCTTTGACATGTCGGATATCGCTTGTGAACTGTGATATATAGTCAAGGTGTCGGACTTCTCGAGGTGAGTATTTATCAGCTCTCGCTTTTAGTGCATTCGTTAGTGGTTTGTGATCCGTAAAGACTATAAATTCCCTGCCTTCTAACATATGTCGGAAGTGTTTAATGGTTAGGTAGATTGCAAGAAGTTCTCGCCCGAAGATAGAATACCTTGTCTCTGCTGGAGCGAGTCTTTTTGAGAAGAAAGCAATTGGTTTCCAGGCGTTTTTAACCAGTTGGTTAAGGGTACCGCCTACTGCTTTATCTGAAGCATCCACCATCAAAGCAAGTGGGGAAAGAGAATTCGGATACATCAACGTAGTTACTTGAGCTAATTTATCTTTAAGCTGTTTAATAGCTTCGACAGCGTCAGAAGACAGTTTGAATTCTTTTGGTTTTCCTTTTAGTGAATCTGTCAAAGGTTGCATTAATTGTGCACAACCTGGTATGAATCTGCGATAAAAGTTAATTAGACCTAGAAAACTTCTCAGTTGTGTTAGAGAACTAGGTATGGGGTATTGTTTAATGGTGTCTACTTTTTTGATCGGTTTAATCCCTTCTGGGCTTATTGTGTGACTGAGAAATTCTAAAGTTTGAACACCGAAAACACACTTACTTTGATGTATGTTTATTCCATTTTCATCCAGTCTTTTTAACACTGTTTTTACATGCTGTTCGTGTGATTGCAAATCGGGGCTGGCAATTAACAAGTCGTCTATATACCCCTGCGCAAATGGCATATCTCGAAGTAGATTGTCCATGAATCTTTGAAATGTCTGTGCCGCATTTCTCAGGCCGAATGGCATGCGTACAAACTCGAATAAGCCAAAGGGTGTTGTAATAGCTGTCTTGGGGATATCTTCATCAGCCACTGGAATATTGTGATATGCCCTGACTAAGCCAATTTTAGTGAATATGTTCATACCCTGTAAACCGTTTGTGAAATCTTGGATATGCGGTATTGGGTACCTATCTGGTACGGTTTGACGGTTGAGGGCTCTGTAATCCCCGCACGGTCGCCGGTCACCTTCATTTTTCTTTGGGACCATATGCAAAGGGGATGCCCATTGACTATCAGAGGGACGGATAATACCCAGTTGTAGCATATAATCAAACTCGGCCCTAGCGATTTTGAGCTTATCTGGTGCTAGTCTCCTGGGTTTTGCAAAAACCGGTGCACTTTCGGTTTTGATAGTGTGACTTACTTTTAGTTTGTCTTTAGAAGGCTGTGGGTTTGGTTTAGTTAAGTTTGGAAATTC
This sequence comes from Schistosoma mansoni, assembly GCF_000237925.1. Lineage (NCBI taxonomy): Eukaryota > Metazoa > Platyhelminthes > Trematoda > Strigeidida > Schistosomatidae > Schistosoma > Schistosoma mansoni. The sequence continues at coordinate 4,014,317 of NW_017385987.1, read as the reverse complement.
CGCGAGTATATCTTGGAATTTCGCTGTTGTTACTGGAGGAGTTTGAATCAAGTTAAGAGAGCTGATGTGACTTTCTTTGCCTTTTGTGTAATACGAAGTTTCTTTTAGTGTTAATCGCCGTTTCTTGGTGTCAACTAGAAATTCGTATCTCTCTAGAAAGTCCATCCCCAGTATTGCCAGATCTAAGTCGGCTACCGTGAAAACCCAAGGGAATTACCTCCTGAACCCCAAATCTAGGGTTAAGCTTTTCTGCCCAAATGTCGCAATTTTAGTTTTATTTGCAGCTTGAAGTGTAATTGATGATGTTTCTCGACTAATCTCAGTTTTATTTTGAGGGATGATGCTAAGAGCAGCGCCAGTATCCACCAAGAAATTCAAGCCAGAGTTTCTGTCTCTAATATAAAACAAGCGACTGTTTAGGCGCCCTTCCTCAGTCGTCGCGACCTGGGGAGGGGTTACTCGTTTCCCGCTGTCTTAGAATTATGCTTAGGCCAGGCGCATGGTTGCATGCACTTGGTTGAGTTGACACTGTAGCTGTAAATAATTCCCCAAAATCAATAGCTCATTAAGTGTTCGACATTGGATGCTGACCATGTTGTTTAAGTGGACTTGTTTAACTGAAGGCTTTCGGTCATGCATCCGTACCAGATCACGTTTCAACACGGCGTGGGACACAGCTCCTACGTTTCATTAGCCAGCTTATAGAAAAGGTCCTCGATATATTGGTAACGAATCAAATATATCTTTCCTGCCTCTTCTCGTCTGACTTCTGATTTCTATCTGACTGGGAACGATCGAATATAGAAGGTGCTACTGGTAGCTAGTTGTAAAACTAGAACATCCGTTGCATCGTCATTGGTGAGACCGACGTGATCTGGTACACCAAGTCAATATACTGTGAGTCTGTTCCATTTTGGAATATTATTATTGTTATTCTTTATTTGAATTTTATATATTGTGATATACTTTTTTTCGCGAATTTTTTTTCTCGGATATATTTTAATTAGACATTTTTCGTTAGCTATATTACTATGACGGAACACTCACCCAAGGTCTTTAAGTTAAAGTCTATTCCCCCTATTTCGATTCAGTTAACGCCATTTTGGCCCGACAATATCGAGTCCTGGTTCTGCTATGCAGAAGCCGATTTTTGCATGCACGGAATCACGGACTCGCGCACACGTTTCCTCGCGGTAGTTAAGGCGTTACCGCGCGAGTTTAACAGGTACGTAACACCTAGTATGTTTACTAGTGATGTTTCCGAACCTTACGAATCGCTTAAGCTATCGATTTTAAAACGAGGAGACCTAACTGATCGACAACGGTTAGACCAACTCCTTAACAATATCGACTTACAACATGGTTCTGCGACAGACATGTTGCTTAGAATGAGAGAAGTCATTGGCCAACGAACTTTCGATGATGGCCTATTTAGACAACTTTTCTTGTCTAAACTCCCTCAACAGGTGCAGGCAGTGCTTGTTTCATTTCAAAACAATGCCATAGATGAACTAGCTGCATCTGCCGATCGAATCTTGGAAATCACCAAATTTTCTAAGGCCGAGGTTTTTACTATCAAAGAAAAACCCCAATCGACCTCGACTGACATGGCCGAACTATGTCACACGCTTACACGATATCTTAGAGTTCGTAATGACCGTAGTCGGTCAAAATCCCCACGTAGGAGCGTTTCACGTAAGAGATCTGTCTCTCGACCACGAGAGACAGTCAACCCCGACTGGTGCTGGTATCACAACCAGTACGGTAAATCCTCTAGAAATTGCAGGAAGCCCTGCAATTATCCGACCCCAAAATCGAGTGACACGAAAAACAGTTCGGGAAACTTCCCAGCCGGCACGCGTTAACGGCAACCGTAGCCGGCGAACACAGCCGCCTCTTATATGTCACGGATGTGACTACGAAAGTTCGCTACCTCGTCGACACTGGCGCAGAAGTTAGCGTTCTTCCAGCAAATCCCGACGACAGACTTCGCGAGTCTGTTTTAAGTTTACAGGCGGCAAACGGAAAACCGATCGCTACTTACGGTAAAAGGTACGTCTACCTTAACGTGGGTTTACGCAAACCCATACACTGGATCTTCGTTGTTGCAGATGTTTCTATGCCAATCATTGGTATAGACCTGTTACAACACCACAATCTACTCATCGACACACGCTCACGAAGGTTAATAGACGGAAACACTAAGTTATCCGTTTGCGTAACTCCTTGTTCTGGTTGCAGGTTATCCCCAGTCACGATTAAGCACGCCATAGACCCCTTGTACTAATCAGTACTCGAAAAATACCCCGGGATATACCAATCGCAATCGAAATTACCTTGTGTAACCAGCAATGTTACACATCACATCTCGACTACAGGACCACCTGTATTTTCGAAAGCTCGAAGACTCGCTCCTGAGAAGCTTAGGTTAGCTAAAAACGAATTCGACCACATGATGGACCTAGGGATAATTCGACCATCGAATAGTCCATGGGCATCCCCATTGCACATGGTCCCTAAAAAGGATAGCAACGATTGGCGGCCAACTGGTGATTATCGGCGTCTGAATGCAAAAACCATTCCCGATCGTTACCCGCTGCCTCATATTCACGATTTGACAGCTACCTTGAAAGGTACAACTGTCTTTTCGAAAATCGACTTGGTTAGAGCTTATAACCAAATCCGATGGCACCTGACGACATTACTAAAACCGCCATCATCACTCCCTTCGGTCTTTACGAATTTCTACGAATGCCTTTTGGTTTAAGAAATGCGGCTCAAACCTTCCAAAGGTTTATAGACGACGTCTTCCGAGGTCTCAACTTCGTACATGCGTATGTTGATGACTGTCTAATAGCAATTCCGGACAGAGAATCACATCTCAAGCATCTGGACATTGTTTTCGGTCGACTCCAAAGGCATGGCATTACTGTCAACATTCAGAAATGCCAAATCGGAACTAACTGCTTAGACTTCTCAGGACACACTATTGATGCCCAAGGCATCCGACCCCTTAGGAGCAAAGTGGCGGCCATTCTGGATTACCCAGAACCGACCACGATCAAGCACTTACGAACTTTTAACGGACTCGTAAGTTTCTATAGACGGTTCATACCTAAATGCGCGTCCCTTATGAAACCGTTAACCGATCAGCTTCGTGGAAATGCGAAATCAATTAGTTTAGACGACATAGCCCGTAAAGCATTCTCCACAGTTAAGGAACACATCGCTAAGGCAACCCTGCTTGCTCATCAGGACACTCAAGCGCCCATTAGTATCGCCGTAGACGCATCCCACTCAGCAATCGGAGCAGTCTTACAACAATGGGTTAACAACTCGTGGCAACCTCTAGGATTTTTCTCGAGACGGTTGTTAGACGCGGAATCTAGGTACAGCACGTTCGGTAGGGAACTCCTAGCTATGTATTGTGCTGTACGGCATTTTCAACATTCCATCGAAGGAAGAGAGTTCACGCTTTTTACCGATCATAAACCTCTTACCTTCTCTTTAAATTCATCTTCAGACAAGTACTCACCGCGAGAGTCTCGACAACTCGACTACATTTCGCAGTTTACTTCAGACATACAACATATTTCTGGAGCAAACAATGTAGTCGCAGACGCCTTGTCTCGAATTAGCTCCTTGAACAGTTTCCAAGGAATCGACCTTCTTAAACTCGCTCAGCTTCAAAAAGAAGACATTGATCTTCAGCATGAGTTATCCTCGACAACTCTTAAACTAAGTATTAGGCAGATGGGAACAGGTAAGGAAACCTTACTCTGTGACACATCTACAGGTAGGGATCGTCCAATTGTACCAAAACATAATCGCCGCAACGTCTTCAATACGTTGCACAATCTTTCTCATCCAGGTGCTCGTGCGACAGTCAAACTTATAGACGAACGCTTTTGCTGGCCTGGCATGAATAAAGACGTGAGGGAGTGGGCACGCTCCTGTGTTAGCTGTCAGAAAGCTAAGGTCGTAAGACACAACAAATGTCCCTTAGGCTCATTTAAAACCCCTGACGCTCGTTTCGACCACGTCCATATAGATTTGGTAGGACCCTTACCCGACTCGAACGGATACTCATATCTCCTAACATGCGTGGACCGTTTCACTCGATGGCCAGAAGCAGTACCGATTAAGGACATTACTGCTGAAACAGTGGCCCGCGCTTTCGTCGAACGATGGGTAGCAAGTTTCGGCTGCCCTTCCACAATCACTACAGACCGCGGAAGCCAGTTCGAATCTGGACTTTTCCGTTGTCTAACCTCACTTTTAGGAATCACGCGCTTCCGAACGACCGCCTACCACCCACAAGCAAACGGGTTGGTAGAACGTTTTCATCGACAACTAAAAGCTTCATTATCAGCTTCAAACGTTTCACAGTGGACAGACGCTCTTCCACTCGTCTTGCTAGGTATCCGCAATGCAGTGAAAGCTGACATTGGATACACGGCATCTCAACTCGTTTACGGAACGACACTCCGACTCCCAGGAGAATTCGTGGATCCTTCAGCTTCTTCATTGAACATGGATCTAAACTCTTACACGAGTAGGCTTACAAACGCTATGCGTTCAGTTAAACCTGCTCACACTCGACCTCAATCAACTGATGTTTTCGTTCAACCCGAATTACGACATAGTACACACGTCTTCGTTCGTCGAGACTCACATCGACGACCCCTCGAATCAGCATACGAAGGACCCTTCAAAGTTCTTCAACGCGAACTTAAGTACTATGTAGTCGATAAGAACGGTACGAACGATAGCATCAGTATCGACCGACTCAAAGCAGCGTACTTAGAAGGAAACCCTAGCTACGTCGATTTTCCTTCGGTACAAGCAAACGACACAGCTACTTCACTCGTAGTACCCTACACGACAGCCGACACACAACTTGATACTTCGTCAACGTCGATAGATAAACCTAAAACAACGCGTTCTGGAAGACGAGTAAGATTTCCAGAACATCTTAACGAATATTGCACGTAGGACATAAGCTTTGTCTTGAATTACCCTTTCATAGTTTATAAAATTTTTTTTAATATGCTCATTTTTTTCATTTATATAAAAAAAAACAAAGCATTTTTTATTTTTTTTCGAGCGTATATATATATTTTTATATATAAAAAAAACCCAAAAGAAAACCATTTTTTTCCGATCGCTTTTACGCTTTTTGTAAGTGTATTAGTTTATTCATTTTTTTCCCGCTCATCTTGTGTCCCTACGCAAGTACGAGTGTATTTTTGATATGCACTCACACGTTCTATTTTTTCTCTTTTCCAGGACGGCTGGAAAAGAACGACGAAGTTTCGCAAGGAACCGGAATTTTTCATTGTACTATATTTCTTTATTGCTATGTTGTACATTTTGGTCCCATAGTTTAAGGAAAGACGACCAGACGCTGCTAAACGAAGCAAGCTATCAGAAGAGTGTTTACCAACGACAAACTCGTTGGGTTTAAACTTCTGACTGGTCACGTCCTAGGGGCATCACTACCTCACTAGGGGGGGAGTGATCTGTAGCTGTAAATAATTCCCCAAAATCAATAGCTCATTAAGTGTTCGACATTGGATGCTGACCATGTTGTTTAAGTGGACTTGTTTAACTGAAGGCTTTCGGTCATGCATCCGTACCAGATCACGTTTCAACACGGCGTGGGACACAGCTCCTACGTTTCATTAGCCAGCTTATAGAAAAGGTCCTCGATATATTGGTAACGAATCAAATATATCTTTCCTGCCTCTTCTCGTCTGACTTCTGATTTCTATCTGACTGGGAACGATCGAATATAGAAGGTGCTACTGGTAGCTAGTTGTAAAACTAGAACATCCGTTGCATCGTCAACACCAAACTTCCAGTGGTACCAACAAAACTGCCCAGGTTGTCTGGACATTTGTGACCTGTTTTGTGACTTGGATCGTGGTCGTTGTGGTGACCTGCTCCTGTTTCTATGACCCATTTGCATTCTGGTGACAGCCTCAGTGAGACTCTTAACACTCGCAATGAGTCCTTCTATGACGGGGTCTTTTGCTGATTCTACTTTTTGTGTGATTTATTGTGCCTGGCCCAGTTGGAGGACCTCTCTCCATTATTCTATCGGCTATACGCGCTAAATGAGATAATGAGGTTTCAGGATCTTGTGCATCCAAACAGTGTTGGACGTAGCATGGGAGAGCTTGTATCCATCCTTGTTTTAGGACTGCTTCACCCACTGTGTTATCACCCATTAACACTTGGAGGTGACGCAAAAACTGTGACGGCGATCGATCACCTAGTGTTTCACCTTGAAAAAGTCTTTGGATTCTTTGACTATCTGATAATGATAAACGGTTCATTATCTCTCGTCTTAAGATGGTGTATGGTTGTGGTGATGGTGGATCTAAAATCAAGTCACGGACTTCTTTGGCGACTGAAGGAGGAAGGATAGAACACAAGTCTCTATAGCGAATCCCTTCAGATTTGATATTGTGTCTCGTGAAATAATGCTCTAGTTGAGCAAACCACAACTCAGGATCACTAGGATCAAATTCTGGAAGTCGGGATTTCGTAGTCATAACAGTGTCTATCTCCACTGGTGACAAATCCTCCAGATTATGGGTTTCTATTGAGTCTGACATGAGGTATGTGACAAATATAGAAATAAAGTTAGCACGAAAAATGGTTACTACAACACGAATAACTTAAGATAATACGGAATAAACTAGTTATATAGTGAACTTAGTTTACGGATAATCAGGTCTACTTTTACGATTAGGTTTAAAAAATTTAATAACAGAAATGAGGTTAAATTTGTGCTCAAAAAGGGCTCACCACTTTCGTGCCTTAAGGTAACCCTCGTGCTATTGATAGAAGAAACCAGAGAAGTAGTGAATAGGTCTTTATTTCGATCTTTGCGCAGTCACAGTGGAGCGTGGGATTATCTGTTCAGACAAACAAAGGCTCTCAACATTCAATATAAGATAGTAGGGAATATAACGCTTACAAAAAGTAAGGAAGTGAATGAATACTTGAACAATACTGTTTTAGTATATGCTTGGTTGTTTGGGGTCAACTCTTAACCAACCAACCTGAGCTGTTACACTCTCTCCTAAAGGACTCCTTAGAAGTCTCTTGGACTGTCTCAGACGGCAGAAAATTCCATTCTCTGCATTAAAAAGACTGTAATTTTCGAGGGTATCGAGAGAAGTGCTACCGTCTAGTGGGTTGAAAGTTCACGTTTGGGAGCACTGTTCTACTAGAAGGTCACCGGAATCACCGTCATTGTTAGTTAAACCATTAGGACCTAAAAACAAGGAAACTCCGGTTCTGGCCTGTCAAAGAAAAGTTGGGTGACAAGATAAGCTTCTCGGATTGGAGATAGATTTATCCATTAGCTTTATCTGACAGTGAAGCCTATCTTCTCTTGTTGCTTTTGTGCACTGGTTACTTGCTTGTTTAAATTGTCTATATATACTTTCGTCAATAGTTTGTTTGTATTCCGCCTAGTAGTCTCTTTTAATTATTAGCATTCGAAGAGTGAGATTCTTTATGACTGCACTTTGCATTTGATTTCTGGGGACTGTTTGCGGAACGGAATAGTTTGCAGCACGTAAGATCGTATGCAGCGGGAGTCTACTTCAAATTGAGGGTGAACGTCTCAGTTCACCTGCCATAGGTTTTTCTGTGTATCTAAAACACTTAACGTTTGAAATAATGAATCCTGTTCTTAGTGCTCTCTCTTGGATCAAATTGGCTGAGAACATTGAAGACTATGACGGCGTGACCACATTTTCATGGGGGAGTCAGGATTAAGAGGTTGTCAAATAAGAATTCTTCGTTTGTAAATATGCTTTCTAAGCGTCATAGCATCTGACTATTTCTCCACCGAGTTACAAAATTCACATTTTGGAATAATCTTAAATCTTAAGTGAGGGTAAAGAAACGAGCTTCAGTATAGTTGTCATCCTCAATGTACGTGTTCAGCGAAATTGATTTTAGGAAGATTGAAGTATCATAAAATAGAGATATGAGTGTATCCGAGACGACCATAGCGAGATGATTCCTCCAGCACACGATTGTCGTACTTGGTGTCATCAGTGAACTTTCTGTTGATAACTCTGATCAGACATATCGAGGTGTTAGATAGTCTCACTCAGCACCATACGAACCCATCAAGACTGATAAAATTTTGAATGCACGTTCGATGTGCTACTAAGCAAGATCTTAGGTGCAGGACTACTCTGATTCCCATTCCCATCTTTCTGTCGTTGAAAAACGAAGAGATCTTGGGTATTGCTATATCCTACATGGTAATTAGAGATGTCCATGCTTCAAACATTCTTATCAGATTAATATTATCAGCGTTACTTAGTTCACGCAACACATTCAGTTTTCTCTGGTAACTCGCGGCGCTCGTATATAGGTAGCTGATACGTTCGATTCAAAACGGATGAGCTTCCTTGTCTTGTTTGTCTGAAGGAGTATTGTGTGAATGGAGAGGCAACCTACCTAAGCAAATCCTAGCAAAATTTTACGACGACCAAAAAACAATACTCTTGAAAAGGATAAGGCTGACAAGGACGGCTATTATAAAAAGCTAAGATGTACTAAGATGAGCCACGGCAATGAAAACTGTAAAAACCTAAGAGTTGCTGGGGGCAAAACCAAAATTAACTATTAACACGAATAAAACTCAAAAGGGAAGTAATCTATCGAACATTAGTCTCAGGCCTGATTCTTTGGACAAAACCTAGTATTTTTGTTGCGTCACAACACAACAGAAATTCGAGAAGTACAAATCATGTTAGGATGATACTCCTCGTTTATAAAGCGCGCGTAAATGAATGATATAGGCATCTTTTGATTCTGAAGGATCAAAGTAAATGCCATCACTTCTTCAGATCACCGACTTGAGTGATAGGTATACCTAAGTTAATTGAGAATAATGTGGAATTCTAGTTTATGTTGAAATTAAGCCTCGCTACATATACCTAACCTGGATTACTCTGTCAGGTTACCTAGGCAACGTGGGTACCTCTTTGACTTTATAGAACAATTAGAATCTGTTTCTTACCATCAGATGCGGATTTTCAGAAACTAAAATTTCTATATTCGAATCCAGAGGATGCAACGCATTCAAAACCTTATGCCATCAATTTCCAGTCTAGATCGCTAGATTTTATCGGTATAATGCCTTTTTATTTATAATTTATAATTTATTTATAATTCTTGTAGATTGGTTTCATCAGTAAATGCATTTTCGTTGGAAGTGGATCGGACATACATTAAGAAAATCACCAAACTGCACCACGAGGCAAGCCCTAGCTTGGAATCCGGAGGGAAGCGAAAAAGAGGAAGGCTGAAGAACACATTACGCCGGGAAATAGAAGCAGATATGAAAAGGATCAATAACAACTGGAAAGAACTAGAAATGATTGCTCAGGACATGGTTGGGTTGGGAATACTGGTGTGCGGCCTATGCTCCTCCACGAGGGGTAACAGGCGTAAGTAAGTAAGTAAATACATGCATTTACGTGCTTACAGGTTGTCGACTAACGGTTTTGTTGTCTCTCAACTTCTTAGCCTTTCTTGTTTATTCAGCACTACACGTCCCATAAATACCCAAACTATTCTCAAGCTAAACACTAACAGCTATATACTTGGAAAGCCTAACAAAGATTGTACATTACTGACTCCTGGTTGGTTTTAGTACGGTACTTTGAAGGGCAGACAAAAAGCGGGCAGACTCTACTTGTAAGCTTAGTGTATTAATCCGTGGTCGAGCTACTGTGATCTCATACGAAGAGGATCATCACTCTTTTCGATAACAAAGCCTTCGAATTTTAATAATGGTAATTACTTTTTCGTTTCGTGATCCTCTCAAAGAGTATCTTGGCGCACAATGGGTCTGCTGTCATTGCAATGTCTGGCAAAGATTGCGCAGCTATTGCATGTGATCTTCGGTTTGGGGTCAATTTGCAGACGATTTCCACTGACTTCACCAAAGTTTATCCTCTTGGACCTCGGCTGTACGTAGGATTTCCTGGTTTGGCAACTGATAATCAGACAGTGTAAGCATTAATAAAATCATTATTGTTGTACACCAGATTTCAACGTTTACAGTTCCGAAAAAACATGTACGAGCTACGTGAAAATAAGACAATCAAACCGCAAACTATAACTACCATGTTATCCAACTTGCTTTACGAGCGCAGGTAATGTTACTTATAAAGTTATAGGTGTAGGTTTGGACCATACTTTGTCGAACCAGTAATCGCTGGTATTGACCATACTACCAACAAACCATACGTTGCATGCATGGACTTAATTGGTTGCGTATGCGAAGCCAATGATTTTGTTGTTAGTGGCACATGTACAGAACAAATGTATGGGATGTGTGAGACGCTTTGGGAGGAGAATATGGTAAGTTGTCTCATATTCTAGTTGTTAAGTATTCTCACTGTAGTGTGAATGTTTTATCCACATTACACACATCTAGTTGATCAGGTTATTTCATAAGTATTTGACTTCTCTTTCGTTACACAATGCTTGTCGTGATGGTTCGGTTCAGAACAGCGACTAGAATGTCTAACCTTGAGCAAACCTATTTTCTTTATTTTATTATATCCCCTTTCTTGTTGTTCCGTGATCTTACGTTATGTAGCTACTTAAGTCAATGTATTTCGGTATCAAGTTATGAATTGGCCCCGTCCTCCTATGCATCACGATTTACTCCCCAAACATACGTCTGAATGCGTCTAAACTACCCCTACGCCTTGATTGGTTAACTAAATAAGTAAAATATAATCAAGTCAAAAAGATAGATTGTGTATAACTATCAGTGTCAACACTGCTATACCCTATATACTTCTTGTTTTAACGTGAGACGACAGAGTATAGAGTGGCCCAACCTCATAATAAGTCACCAATTATTCATATGGAACTTTTGGGACGACTGCTAAGATCTTTGCCTGTTATCTGTAAATTATCATGTTTTGTAGTTAACTTTGTTAGGCACGCTATTGAAATCTGTCGTCGAATATTGCGATGCGTAAAACGTTGTGATCAAAGTTTTTTACTTGTCTGATTAACCAGGGGTTCATCTGCATTGCGATGGTTCATAAAAAGCACGATCTCACTTATTCAAACAATATATCCCCTATTACGATGACAACTTTTCTGCTGGATGTTTCTGACTCATTGGTCGCAACGTACTTTAACATGGAGCAAACTCCTGGATCAGCCCTCGCTTCTGAATTGGAAAACTCAGTACTACTAGATTTACACAACTTGTTAATAAGGGTTTGCTCGTAAAATTCCTTAAGATTGTGTGTAATGGAGACGGTAGTAGTAGATTTCAACTTTAGAGAAACCACCGTCTATGTCAAAGTCAGGCACTAACCTCTTTTGTTGTTTGTTTCAGAATTCGAAAGAGTTATTTGAGTGCATTTCACAATGCATTTTGAACGCTCTCAATCGTGACGCTGTATCTGGTTGGGGTGCTAGAGTCTATTTATTGTAAGTCATATTACTTCTCTTGAAATGACACAAAACCTAATGGTTAAAAGTACTATACTGGCGAGTTTGGGCAGCTTACTAGTCAAACAGCAGTATTTCGTAATGTGACGATTTACGATAAAACGTAATAAATTTAAGCAGATAAACAGTTTCGATGTGACTGGTGAACATTTACATGAGGAATTATAATCTTTACAGCAAACAAAACAAGGTTGAGCACTAGTAATTGGGTTAGGATAGATAGATGAAAGCCACTGTTTGGAGTACGGTTCGAGGTCAGAGTTAAGAGTTAGTGTTTAGAATTACGGTAAGAGTGGAAGATAGTTTCTAGCCATACAATGCATCTTACACTATGCCCTAAATCACACCAACTACGCTCAACAAACACTTAACGGTTTAAGTGCAGTCTGGATCAAGTATTTTTTGTGATTCTGCTTACATGCCGCTTATACACTTTTTAGTAACACGGCAGACAAGTTTGTCAATTTTAAGCATCTTAAGAACTAAACGTAGACAATTTCTATTTAGTTTGTAATAAAGTAAAATCTATGAGCTATTGTGTTTTAAATTTTGCCTCAAAAGGCCACAATGATTAGTCCGTCAGTATATCATATTTCTACCAACTTAATATTTTTTGTTTGTAGAGAAGCTTTCGAAACATGTCTCACATAATCTCAGTCGGTCAGTCATCTACAACGTAGGACCAGGCACATATATGTATCGGACCAAGTTGCCAGACCTCATTTGCACGGAAAATGAACACCAAATTCATAAAGTAGTTACTTCAATGGTAGTAATATATAAAAATGATTGCATATAAGGACATGATACAGGGAGAATGAAAGGTATAAAGTAGTTTTAATTTCACGGTTTAAGGGAAGACAGAGAGTGTATACACCTACGCCATTGTGATCGATTCTGATACATGTCACCCGAATTCCCCAACCGTTGGTTGCGATAGTCACGCGAACTTCAACCAAGTAGTCTGCATCTACAAACATGACCCAAACCAGAAGTTAGTGACTTCAAGGACTGATGCCACGTTTTGGTTTGCTCGCCCCTAACTTTCTTCCGACTGTCCTCAACACTAGTCAGCATTGTGTGTCGTGGCAGTTGGTGATTGGGCACGCGTAATACGTATCCCAACCATCTCAGCCCATAGAGATCCACAACCTCATCAACTGATTTATCATCATTCCCTAATACCCTGCGTCTAACCTCACTATTATTTACCCGATGATCCCAGAAGATACGAGCAATATTTCTTAGACATCTGTGATCAAATACTAGTAACTTACGAGTACGCATTACTGTCAATGGCCACGTTCCGCAGCCGTAAAGTAGGACAGAAAGAACTGCTGCGCAGTATGCTCATCCTTTAATTGATAGACAGATATATTCAACTTCACCATAGATAACGCAAGTCGGGAAATGACGAATGGGTTTTTTGAATCCATACAGAGATTTCGTCAGACACCAATCCATTAGGGCTGATCAGACTTCCGAGATCGGTGAAGTTGTCGACGCGTCCGACTACTTCACCCCCTATCCTTAGTTCAGGTGTTTACGCAGGCCAGTCCTGGAGCAACAATTTACATCAAGAGGAGGGAAATGCATCCTCAACATCCTGGCAGTTTCTCAGTGCTGCCAAAATACTGTATTTTATCAACGTTTTCACCAACCAGGACCATGTCATCTGTTTATTCTAAGTCAGTAAGTGGATCGCCTAGTAGATCAACTCTTGGAAATTCAGACGACGAAAACGTTATTTTCAGCAGTATGTCTCTAATGAAATTAAACAGAAATAAAGATAGTGGACAGCCTTTCCGGACACCACTTGAGGTTGCAAAGTCAGATGTCAGTTCGTCATAAGCTCTGATTCGAGTAGTAGTGTTCGAGTTAAGAGCCTTCACAAGGTTTATGTACTTATGAGGTACCCCTTTCAATGACTGACACTGCTATAAAACTTCTCCGTCTCTTGAGTCAAATATTGCTTTCAAGTGAAGACTACCATTTTCGGACACTAATAAGCATGTTTGTTCTAAAATCTGACGAATGGTGAATATGTGGTCGATGCAGCCACGTCCAGGTCTGAAGCCAGCCTGGTAATGTATTTGAAATTGACTACATGGTTTTGTTAATACACTATAGTCTCATATCAAGTTTGTCTGCAACCAATGTTATAAATTGTATGCAGGCGTTTTCCGTATACAGAATATTTGTGTTCGTTTTAAGCGCGTTCTCACTAAACATATTTCTAACATACTGCTGACAAAAACAGGTTCGAAGGCCCAATATTTGTCCCAACTACTCTGGGTTTAATATCCCGAATAGTATGGGGATAGGTGCTTGTTATGTAACTAGCCATGTCCTCGAAATGTTGATATCTGAAACATTTAGAAATAATATTTGGTTACCACTAAATGCTATTCAGATATTAAGAAGCTGTAGATTGTCCGTCAATGTCGCGAGCACTAAGACAATTTCTAAAATGATGTCCATTTCAAATCAGATTTGTGCAAAAATGTACTGATTTTAAAAATGCTTTCCCAAATAAAAGTCCAAAAGTTATTAGTAAATATCTAGAAGTACAAACCACAGCCAGAAAATTGTACAAATTTCCACAAAACATTAGTTACCATGGCTAACTGTGTGGTTTAATTTAGTTAACGGTACACTTTTCCCATAATTTTCGTAACCAGCTTTTCAGAGTAAGGAAATTATATATAGACAGGTTTATAGGCGAAAACGAAACAAGTATTACCCAAGTCATATGTACATATGCATGATGCTAGACTGATTTAGATAGAAATATGTAGAAAATGGACTTGGTCACTAACAGTAAGGTTAACCATTTTCACACTTTCCAGCTTCCAATGTTTCTGCGATCAGATTCGGTCTGTTTGGGCCAGGGAAACACATCAAAACAAATTAATGCTGGCTAATATATGGATTTTATTCACCTAGATTATAAACCACCACATGAACTAACACGACATACATATATAACTATATCATGTGACGTACCGTTGCTAAGTGCCTATAAAAATGTTAGTTTTTTGTGTAATTACAGATTCAAGCTTAGGGTCTTGGAGATTCTGTGCTGAAATGACCGATTAAAGTAATAAAACGTTTGACATTTAATCCACTGCTTAAGACGTCATTTTCATAAGAACCTATATTACATTAATGCTGTAGCGGCCAATAGGTGAGCTAATATAATGTAGCCATTTAATGTGAGAAAAAAAAGTAAACCAAAAGAAGTATTTGATGGCGAACTAGATATCGCGAAGTAGTAATTTTTGGTAGATAATTGTCCCATGTATGAACTTTTCAACGCTTAGTAAGTAGAAAGTATATCGTGTTCATCAACATGCTTGTGAGAGTCAAAATTCAAACATTTCGTTAATTAGTTAACCATTCATTAAGTTCGCCAATAAATTAGATGACTACAGTCACAGATCAAAATATGTAATCCTGACTACCATTTATTTATAGCCAATCAAAGATTTGGTGAGTGTCTTTGTGGTTTCCAAGTAGTTTTTTGAACTTATGTGCCATGGTAACTTGGACTGTAGTAGTATTTATTCCGATAAGACAGTACTAAACCGATCTCCGTGCTTCTGAGTTTTGTAGTTTAAATCCTCATGAAGTATGTTTCCTTTCAGGATCGTAAAACTCATTTCTTGCTTTTGGATATTTTTCAGTCATTCAGCTTCCTGAAGACAATTTTAAAAAATCATTTTGAATGTCTTTTCGTCTGCTACTAATCATGATACTTTTCTTGCTATTGAATTTTCCAGAGAAAAAGACGCAGTCACGATTTCAGACTTGAAAATGCGTATGGACTAAGTTAATTAAATATAAGTTACGTATTTTGCTTGTTATATTATTTTCGTTATTCACACTAATGTGTGGTTCGGATTTCCAGTTTTCTGAGAACAGTGTAGGAAAACAGTTTGTAATGTGGGTTTATGTTATTACTTTAAACCGAGTGGTGCTAGCTAAGCTCGTATGCAAGACATCACTGTTGTGAGAACTCGTTTTGATTAAAACGGTGGAATTTTCCATTCACTATTTTAGAAAATGATAACTGTCTGATTTTGGGAACGCTTATACGGTTTAATCGTGAAGCTGTTTTAAGAAATCCAGGTACAAACAGCATGTCTTGATGGAAACATCGGTAAAATAAAGTAGAAAATTAGAAGTCTTTAGTGGCTCGAGATCGAACTCCCAGGTATCGAAATATACATTCCGCAAATCCTCGAATATAATCATCCACTTAAATCGCGTTAATGGATAACGGGATTAAATAAGTCAAATACGAAGATGAATTCCGAGTACATAAGTCTCATACAATCGTTGATCAGAAAGCAAAGCAAAATGACGCAATGGAGAAGGCAAGTAAGTCAATTCGATTTATTCAAGCGTGGCTCAATATTTATAGTCAGACCAAAAATAAGTTACAGATATGTGATGGGTAAGGTAAGTAATTAACACACGATCATATAGAAAACAGTTAGGAATAATAAGTGACAGGTTAAAAATGTGGCTTGAGAAGAATGAACAGATTGATCTGTCCAGCAGCTAGAATAGAATATGTGGGCTTGGCATAATACCAGACCCTACAAGTCAAATACTCGCAACACATGTTATGAGTTCCTTCCTATCATTGAGAAAATTAGACTATCATTGAATGGTTGTAACAATTAGTTCAATGCGTAGTTTAGCATCTAGTTATCAACTTCTAATCGCAAAAAACGACTGCAAATAACATTTGTATCGTTAGATATGAATAATTAAGCCGAAATACAATTGTATGCTGATAGTGATATCCCGGCATATGCAACGGGATCGGGTGTGTACTCACCTCACGATAAACAGATGAAGACTTAACACTTCATGTTTTGCAAAGCAAGAAATGGATATCTTGTATTGAACTATTGAAATAAAATAACCTGGTGTTCATTGACAAACTCCGCCTGTAGCTCCTACGGGGCAGCCGAGTACACAGAAGTAAACAAGCAAGTGAAGAGAAGCATCAGAACCGACAAACGTAAATCTGTGGAAGATTTAGCAATGACAGCGGAAAAGGCTGCAAGAGAAGGAACCATGAGACGATTGTATGATGCAACAAAGAAACTCGCTGGAAATTACCGTAAACCAGAACGACCAGTGAAAAGCAAGGAAGGCAAGGTAATCACTAACAATGAAGAACAGGTGGGTAGAGCACATCAAAGAACTCTTAAGTCAATCAGCTCCACTGAACCCACCCAACATCGAAGCAGCACCCACAGACCTCCCAATCGATGTTGGCCCACCAACAATTGAAGAGATCAGCATGGCCATTAGACAAATTAAGAGCGACAAAGTAGCAGGACCAGACAACATTCCAACAGAAGCACTGAAAGCAGATGTAGCAGCAACTGCAAAGATACCTCACATTCTCTTCAGTAAGATTTGGGATGAAGAACAAGTACCAACAGACTGGAAAGAAGAACACCTGATCAAAATACCGAATAAAGGCGATCTCAGAAAGTGTGATAACTACAGGGGCATCACTCTTCTTTTAATACCAAGAAAAGTCTTCAACAGGGTATTGTTAAACAGAATGAAAGATTCCGTAGACGCCCAACTTCGAGACCAACAGGCTGGATTCCGTAAGGATCGATCGTGTACAGACCAAATCGCAACTCTATGGATCATTGTGGAACAATCAATTAAATGGAATTCATCACTCCACATCAACTTCATTGACTACAAGAAATTATTTGATAGCGTCGACAGGACAACATTATGGTGTCTTCTTCGACACTACGGCATGCCTGAGAAGATAGTCAATATCATGCGGAATTCCTATGATGGATTAAACTGCAAAGACGTGAGTGAAGGACAGCTCACTGACTCGTTTGAGGTAAAGACCGGTGTCAGACAAGGTTGCTTACTCTCACCCTTTCTCCTGGTGATCGACTGGATCATGAAGACGTCAACATCTGGAGGAAAGCACGGGATACAGTGGACAGGCAGGATGCAGCTGGACGATTTAGACTTCGCAGATGATCTGGCTCTTCTTTCACACCTGCAACAACAAATGCAGGAGAAGACGACCAGTGAAGCAGCAGTAGGTCTCAACATACATAAAGGGAAAAGCAAGATTCTCTGATACAACACAGTATGCGCCAATCGAATCACACTTGACGGAGAAGCTTTTGAGGATGTGAAAACCTTTACATATCTGGGCAGCACCATTGATGAACACGGTGGATCTGATGCAGATGTGAAGGTGCGGATCGGAAAAGCAAGAGCAACATATCTACAATCGAAGAACATCTGGGACTCAAAACAATTGTCCACCAACACCAAGGTTAGAATTTTCAATACAAATGTCAAAACAGTTCTACTTTATGGGGCGGAAACCTGAAGAACTACGAAGGTCATCATTCAGAAGATACAAGTGTTTATCAACAGTTGTCTACGCAAGATACTTCGGATTCGTTGGCCAGACACTATCAACAACAACCTACTGTGGGAGAAAACAAACCAGAATTCAGCGGAGGAAGAAGGGCTGGAAGTGGATAGGGCACACATTGAGGAAATCACCCAATTGCGTCACAAGACAAGCCCTCACATGAAATCCTGAAGGCCGAAGGGGAAGAGGAAGATCGAAGAACACAATACGCCGAGAAATAGAGACAGACATGAGAAGAATGAACAAAAAATGGATAGAACTAGAAAAGAAGGCCCAGGACAGAGTGGATTGGAGAATGCTGGTCGGCGGCCTGTGCTTCATTGGGAGTAACATGCGTAAGTAAGTCATTGACAGTCATTCCCAAAAAGTTCGAAAAATCTACAGTACACCAACGTTTAGAGTTATAAAAATGAAAATACAGTGCTTGATTGTATCATCAAGGTTGTTTCGGCAATGTTTGGCATTGCCTATTTTAAATTTGATGCCCAGCTTCTCACCTACCATCTACATTAAAAATGAACAAATAAACGGGAACAGTATATGTACTTAAATATTTCACATAACAGCAAAGTAACGTCTAGAATGTCACTGATACATTTGACGTTCAGTGAAATCATGTTTCATTCGTTATGCGTATATTAGTATAAAGTTTGACAATATGTGCTCAACTAGGGCTTATATTTCGGTCGTTCCGACATGACAGTATTGTACATCACTAAATTAGACATTTGAATTTTAACTTGTGGATCGCGGAAATTGAATCTCACTGTCTATCAGAATGTGGATTATCAGGCTGCACAGAATTACGGTTACAAACTGTTTTAGTGATTGAGTTCAATAGAGTTGAGCATTACTAGACAATAGTAAGAATCAACGTGGAAGAATTGTTTACAATTTATTTCGAAGACACAAAGTCAACTGAAGTATGCACAAGCAAAGTAAACTATGTACAATATGGAAGAAGGGGATTTACCAGTCATCCGTAGTGATAGGAAGTACGGACATCTGACTTCAAACAAAAGCTACTCAATATTGATGGATTCAACAGCACGCCGCAACTTTTCCTGGGAAAATAAAATCACGAAGTAAAAATTTAGTTATACTGAGGTAATGGCATAAAAATAGTAAGACACATATTTGATGGGTAATTTGCGTGAAATAATCTATTCACATTTCGATAACAGTTCATGTAGAGGTCAACAAGGTTCATATGGAGACTGAAACTTAGTATATACAACCAACTACACCTATATATATATATATATATATATATATATATATATATATATATATATATATATATAGTGAGATACAGTAACATTAAATAAGCTTGCGTAAAACACTTGGGATCGTGTTTCTTCTAAGGACTAGCAATACTATTTAGAGGGTTAGCACTCAGTTAGTGGATTGACGTTTAGAACCGCGGAAAACCTACTGGAAGTAAGGTACCTAAATCGGTCAAAACCTCTAATTAGGTTTTACAATTAGTTTTGGGGAAACAACCAGAATATACTGATCATAGATTTACCATATAACATAGCGGTATCCTATGGAAGGTTTGAGATTAGGTGGTGTATACTTTTGGGTGGGCATAAGTGAGGGAAATAAAGTATATGGATATCTAGGCAAGTGTGCTTTTAGGACTATGAAAATATTTATAATTTTTGTTGGGAGAATATCCTATTACTACACACGATCTGGGCAAAGAAAATCAAATGTATCACTAAAGTACTTACGATGATTGCAGCATTTGAGTTTCCAGCAGTGAGCTCATTCACTGTGTTTGTTTGAGCAGTCTCCAGACTTCTTGTACATCTTAAATTAACTCCAGATCTCATGTCTAACAGCTTTTTTTCAACTTCATATGCTCCATCAGCGTTTATAATTCCTACGACAGATACAGGTCTTGGTTTATGACATAAATGTGCTAATTTCTTCCTTGTATGAGTAATGATTATTGGTACCGGTGGTTCACATTCTTTTGCAAGTTCCCAAATCTGGGAAAGTATTTTTTCCAATGCACCAAGAGCTGTTCCAGTTCCGACTTCCTTTTCATCACTTCTAACTGAAATCTCAGAATTATAATAAAAGGACAGATTATTTGGTCAAAAAAGCTCACTAATATAAAATTACTGCGGAGAATTAGTCAAAATATTGAAAATACCTTCGGAATGTTACCTGTGGGCAAATATTTATTAATCAATAAGCTGTGCACCGTGGATATTAAGCACACATTAACATCATTAAATGATACCGGTTGGTTTCATTCAATTCGTGATAAAACCTTTTGCTCGAGAGAGAAGCAGTGTGGGCTGATTACTGCAAGTGTTGAATACGAATCTGCACTGACTGACCGCTTTCTACTAACATACGTATATATATTGTCCCGTTACGATCGGAAGTCATTATTTTACTTAATACACAAATTATTTGGGATAAGTTGGCACCAAAAATACAATGCACCACACAGCATAAACATATAACTGGAAAGAAAAGAGAAGCGGAAGCAGTAGAGCCGAGAAAAATTACCAGTGATCAAAAATAATATATAATAGAAGAGACATTTCAGTTAACAATAGAACTGAACAAGACACCTCTCAGTTAAGTCCGTTTCATCTTTATGAAGAATGTGAAGAAAAACTATGTCGCATATATATATGTGGCGCATATGTACCTGGTGCCCTTTTGTACCAATATATATGTGTTTAAATAAATAAATGTCAAGATGGCCAGTGGTTCCTATTTGGATCGACGTCTGGTAGGTAATGTCTCAAGCCAACTAATCTCATCAAGGAGTCGTGATGGACTGACGGGTGCCAGTCCTACACAACTTCCTTTCATACCCCGGCACTATATCATAAAATGACCACCTCTTCGCTTTTTCCAACCAGTTCCAGGGTTCGATGTGGAAGCCATCGGGTTAACATTCGTAAAACATACCTGGTCTACTGAGCCCGGTGTTTCAGGATGGCAACACCAATTGAGTTGTCACTACTGCTCCCGAACAACACTAAACAACAGCATCTCAGAGACAATGATCGAACACAGAGAGTTGCTTGACATCTTTAACTTGTAGACCTCAGGCTTTCCAAGTATACAGCAAAACTGCTCTCATTGACGTTGTAAACCTGACCTCTTATAGCTATACTAACATCACGACAGCAGCAAAGATGACCCAGATTAGCCTAAGTCATTCTGGTTTCTACCACACGTAAATTGATCACTCACATCATCAACACTAACACAATCACCCAAACTAACTTCTCGACTACTTCTAACGGCTCACCACCAGGAGTGAGTGCAAACACGAGCTCCTGCAAATCTTGTAGAAGTACTTTGCATTTAAGTGTAGAGTACATCCCATTCCTAGGAAAATAGGCAACTGATGAATTACGACTTACATAGCTTGAGTACCGTGGCAAACCAAAACAATTTTACCCGTGTACTCAAGATTTCGCTAACATAGAGCAGTGTTGGTCTCACGATGTGACATGATTCCAACTTTTTAAAGCCAAGCTAACACCAAGGTGTCAAAGAGATCAGAAATCTTTCGGCACAAACTTGATGTGAAAACATTTCATCACCAAATAAATTGTTTTAACCTAGAAAGGTATATAGAATATATAATGAGAACTTAAATGCGAAAATTAACGACAAGTAATTAGAGAAGAAATATCCAGAGAGCAACTTGTCTTGGGTAGCTGTGATCGTGAAACTATCATAATCGGAGACCATATTCAGCTGCAATAGCAAGATAATTATTTACTGGTCTTGGCTTGAAAAATTTAGGTTTGAAGGGAACTAAAAGTACCGAGTTCTTATTTGTGTACCCAGTCAGTCAGTCACAACGTAGAACTTCGTACATACGTACATCAGTTCGAGTTGCTATACCACATTAGCACAGAGATACAGTTGTCGATTCAAATCCCATAGTGGTAGAGGTAGTAAGAGTATAAGCAGTAATCGGGAAGATTAGGGTTTAAAGATGTTATTCAAGGAGTATAATCCAGTGAAAAAAAATCTGGAAAAAGAAAAAAGAAAGGGACATGCAAAATTCAAAAGATTAGGATTATATATATATATATATATATATATATACACTAAAACCTAGACGACCTAGCAGTAACTTTTCGAAAGTACAGACATGAAACTACTTAGATTGCCACGGCAAGCCTAAGTATTCAACTTGCCTTCTCTGGCATCATTGATCTTAAAAGCGATCGAGTTTTGAACTAAGGCAATGGATATATACAACTAGAGACTGGAGAGTATTACTAAATAATTACTAATACTCACTTTTATCTTGCCATAAAAAGCTCGTAGCATTGCCTTCAAGATCGCGAGCCACGAAGACGATTCGCATGTGTTTTAACTTTAAGTGTTTGATTACTTCATGAAAGCCACAAACAAGACGCTTTGTTCGCTTGAGATGAAAGGGGCTATTAGCATGAGTTACATATGCTCTGTCTTGGAATGCAACCAATCGTGAAATCAACTCACTCACAAGATAATTTTCGATTTCCGATGAAGAATTGGGTTCTTTTAGTGAACTATTAAAGCTATAAGGAGTACGGAACTACAAAACTGAAACTATTGAATAGGTCAGTTACCTCTGTGGTTTTCGTCACACTAGGAGATTCAGCGGTCGCAAAAGTAATTCCTACAGGGGCTGGAAGTGACTGACTTCGCTGAGCCTTGCGGATAGTGCGCTCATTCAAAATAGAGCGTTTAAGAGGAGTAGGTCGCTTATTTCTAATTACTTCAAGTGGTTTACCTATCCTTTCAATATGCTTTTCAGAAAGAGATTTCTGACGTTGTAACGGGGTTGTGACTTTCAACTCATCATCCGTAATTATAAATTCTTCCAATTCTCTTATAAATGGGGCGTTGAACTGGATACTTTTTAAGGATGGCCTCGAGATTTTCAAATTATTATTAGAGACTTTCTTTGATTTCCTATTCCCAGCACTTCTAGGAGTAATGCATTTATTTGTAATGCTGATGTGAGATAATTCCCTAGTCGAGGTCTTTGCACGGATGACTTGTGTGGATTTATTATTTTCTTTCAATGTTTCGGGAACGGCATTACTGGCTTTTGTCCTGTCAATCTGTTTCAAGTGTTTAGTATTACGAGATAGTATTGTAAGTTGGACATTATCTATATCAGGAAAGGAGTGAGATGACGATGGTGACTGAGGTAAAGCACCACTACACCGATCGCCTGTTAAATGAGGTTTCTTATCCTGACTCTTTTCGTATTTGCGTGCAGCTTTAATAGGTGTTGCATAATCCGACTTTTTTGCCCTTTCGTTGTCCGACGTTTTGCACATGTATGTTTCTACTCACGGAACTTTCATTGAATGGTTGAAATTAACACACGGTTACTCTGATTCTTCTTTATGTTTGAGAAATACTGGCAAGTTGGAAAATGAGACGTGAATCAATGTTTGAGTTGTCTTGCTTTCTGTGGAAAAACGCAAAATAGGTGTAACATTATTGTGATTTCCAAATAAAACACTATAAAATGGAGCTCTTGTAAAATATTTGTTGAAAAAAATGTTACTAGTCTATTTTTGTACATCTGATTATCTTATATTAACATGGCAGTGTGAAGAAAAACGGTAAACAACTTCTCAAGATACAAATAGTTCTAAATATGCATACAAAAAGCCAACAGTTAGTCGAATTAATAAAAACCCTTTACTAATATCTCATAATAACAGTTTTGTCAACCTTCAAAAATGATCGAAGAGCATTATACAAACTTATCACAAGTAAAATAAGGTTATATAGTAATCAACGAAAGGTATTTACATATCTTACTGTTACAGTGTTTCAAAACAGATGTTTATGTCTATGCTACACACATTGCTTTCCCGACGTCAGACAAATTCCAAAATTTTACTATAGATGAAGAAATATATTTGTAGTTGTTGTTAGGTTTTCAACAGAACTAAATTTATTCAGGAAGAAATGTATTTAAACTGTCCATAAATTTGTTAAACACTAAAGAACAGTTATAGGCAGTTTATTTTTCGAATTATTCGACTTGATAGACTGAAAACTTACAAACACTGAAGATAATTAGTTACTGTTCTAATTTAAGTAAATGCGCTTACTTTTAAGTATGGGATACTATTTCGCAAAAATGGTATTCGTAATTGGTGGTAATCTTAATAGTTTTTTGATCAACATAAGGAATAAAGGTTAGAAGGGAGATAATGAATATTCGGGGTTTTGTTAGTCTGTAAATTCCGCACAATGGCCATATCCTGACTGTTTATTTTGTAACTCGTGTCAAGAGTTATTCTTCCCAATTAGCTGTCAAAAATCCAGCAGGAATGATCCATCTATATAAAACTTTTTCAAACAAATTATTTTCCACAATGATGACAGATGAAACTTGTTTAGATAACAGAGACAGCCGTAGGAGTGAATCATTGGATAAGATGGAACAGTAGATGTGCGCTAATCCATTAACGGAATACTGAAAGTTTAACAGCTTGTAGTGAACAGGTGATTCTCTAATATTTCTAGTATTACAATAACTTGTTTCGCTTAAGAATTGCTTTAATGTTTTTAATAATTGCACAGAAGAAAGGTATATTCAACTTGACTTTTCGTCCTCCTTGTAAAGGCAGAGAAATGTGGGATAGAATGACTGTGGGAGGACTTGGCATGAAGACGTTAATATTCCACTTATTTTTCCTGACTTACTATGGGGTCCGAAGTGGTATTAAACAAAAGCATGATTGCAAGTTAAAGATAGTAGGCATTTAAAATATAGTACATCGATTACTTAAAGCTGTAAGAACTTCAGTGAACTATAACGAACAAGTAAGAGTAATCCTCAATGTATGATTTACGAGCTAGGTAACAATACCTTGACAAATATTCCAAAAGCAACCTTATAATCGATTCTGGTATTATAAGGCGGTCAAGATGACGTGGATTTAAGGAAATTGAGGGGGGTCTAGTCCCCTTTCCAACTCCATCTGTAGCCCCTCCGGGGGGTTACTGACGGTCCCAAGCCCGGATAGAGGAGGAGGTTGGGGCATGGGGTTAGCGACCCCATCCCGTAGAAAACCAACTCGCTAAAAAAACACTAACCAGAAAATACTATTCAAACAACTTAAACTTTGCCATGGGAGTTGAAGGAAGAATTATAACGCCTCATGATAAAAGCTGAGTTCCTTCGGAAGTCATGAGGCCGATGCCCCTTCTAACAACCAGAGCAACAATTTTTATAAGTACATGGAACGTCCGGACAATGTGGGAGACCGGGAGAGTCTTCCAAATTGCTGCGGAAATGAGGAAATACGACCTGGAGGTGCTTGGGATCAGTGTAACACATTGGAGGCAGGTTGGACAACAACGACTAGCTTCAAGGGAGCTTTTGTTATACTCCGGCCATTAAGAAAATGCTACACATACACAAGGAGTTGCATTGATGCTGTCCAAACAAGCACAAAATGCACTTATAAGATAAGAATCTCATGAACCAAGGATCATCAAAGCCTCCTTCAAAACAAAGAAAGAGGGCATTACAATGAATGTCATCCAATGCTATGCGCCTATCAATGACTACGATGAAGACGTTAAAAACCAATTCTACGGTAGGCTGCAGTCGATCGTTGAGAAGTGCCCAACAAAGGACCTGACCATGCTGATGGGAGATCTAAATGCCAAGGTTGGAATGAACAACACCGGATATGAAGTCATCATGGGACGGCATAGACTGACTAGGAGAAAGGAACGAAAATGGTTACAGATTTGCAAACCTATTTGCCTTCAATAAACTGGTCATAAGGGGCACAATATTCCCGCACAAACGCATACACAAAACCACATGGACTTCACCGGATCACACTACACAGGACCAAATCGACCATATCTGCATCAACAAAAAGTTCAGGAGGACGATGGAGGATGTGGGAACCGGGAGAGGTGCTGATATAACATCAAATCATCACTTACTGGTCGCTAAGATGAAATAAAAACTCAAAACGCATTGGACAACGGGGTGGACAACATCGCAAAAGTTTAATACGGCCTTTCTTCGGAATACTGACAAACTCAACAAATTCGAGATAGCCCTCAACAATAAGCTCCAGGCCTTTCATGATCTACTCAATGGAGAGGAAACTACCATGGATAACAACTGGAAATGGATCAAGGAGGCAATCACTTCAACATGTCAGGAGGCTCTGATCCACAAGAAGCACCATCACAAAGAATGGATCCCTGTCGATACACTGGATAAGATTGAAGAAAGGAGGAACAAGAAGACAGCAATCAATATCAGATGAACAAGAGCAGAAAAAGCCTAGGCACAAGCCGAATACACAAAAGTAAACAAGCAAGTGAAGAGAAGCATCAGAACCGACAAACGTAAATCTGTGGAAGATTTAGCAATGACAGCGGAAAAGGCTGCAAGAGAAGGAACCATGAGACGATTGTATGATGCAACAAAGAAACTCGCTGGAAATTACCGTAAACCAGAACGACCAGTGAAAAGCAAGGAAGGCAAGGTAATCACTAACAATGAAGAACAGGTGGGTAGAGCACATCAAAGAACTCTTAAGTCAATCAGCTCCACTGAACCCACCCAACATCGAAGCAGCACCCACAGACCTCCCAATCGATGTTGGCCCACCAACAATTGAAGAGATCAGCATGGCCATTAGACAAATTAAGAGCGACAAAGTAGCAGGACCAGACAACATTCCAACAGAAGCACTGAAAGCAGATGTAGCAGCAACTGCAAAGATACCTCACATTCTCTTCAGTAAGATTTGGGATGAAGAACAAGTACCAACAGACTGGAAAGAAGAACACCTGATCAAAATACCGAATAAAGGCGATCTCAGAAAGTGTGATAACTACAGGGGCATCACTCTTCTTTTAATACCAAGAAAAGTCTTCAACAGGGTATTGTTAAACAGAATGAAAGATTCCGTAGACGCCCAACTTCGAGACCAACAGGCTGGATTCCGTAAGGATCGATCGTGTACAGACCAAATCGCAACTCTATGGATCATTGTGGAACAATCAATTAAATGGAATTCATCACTCCACATCAACTTCATTGACTACAAGAAATTATTTGATAGCGTCGACAGGACAACATTATGGTGTCTTCTTCGACACTACGGCATGCCTGAGAAGATAGTCAATATCATGCGGAATTCCTATGATGGATTAAACTGCAAAGACGTGAGTGAAGGACAGCTCACTGACTCGTTTGAGGTAAAGACCGGTGTCAGACAAGGTTGCTTACTCTCACCCTTTCTCCTGGTGATCGACTGGATCATGAAGACGTCAACATCTGGAGGAAAGCACGGGATACAGTGGACAGGCAGGATGCAGCTGGACGATTTAGACTTCGCAGATGATCTGGCTCTTCTTTCACACCTGCAACAACAAATGCAGGAGAAGACGACCAGTGAAGCAGCAGTAGGTCTCAACATACATAAAGGGAAAAGCAAGATTCTCTGATACAACACAGTATGCGCCAATCGAATCACACTTGACGGAGAAGCTTTTGAGGATGTGAAAACCTTTACATATCTGGGCAGCACCATTGATGAACACGGTGGATCTGATGCAGATGTGAAGGTGCGGATCGGAAAAGCAAGAGCAACATATCTACAATCGAAGAACATCTGGGACTCAAAACAATTGTCCACCAACACCAAGGTTAGAATTTTCAATACAAATGTCAAAACAGTTCTACTTTATGGGGCGGAAACCTGAAGAACTACGAAGGTCATCATTCAGAAGATACAAGTGTTTATCAACAGTTGTCTACGCAAGATACTTCGGATTCGTTGGCCAGACACTATCAACAACAACCTACTGTGGGAGAAAACAAACCAGAATTCAGCGGAGGAAGAAGGGCTGGAAGTGGATAGGGCACACATTGAGGAAATCACCCAATTGCGTCACAAGACAAGCCCTCACATGAAATCCTGAAGGCCGAAGGGGAAGAGGAAGATCGAAGAACACAATACGCCGAGAAATAGAGACAGACATGAGAAGAATGAACAAAAAATGGATAGAACTAGAAAAGAAGGCCCAGGACAGAGTGGATTGGAGAATGCTGGTCGGCGGCCTGTGCTTCATTGGGAGTAACAGGCGTAAGTAAGTAGTCCCCTTTTCGTTCATAATTATTGAGTTCTATTTCCAGTTTACAAATGGGTACTAATACACTACACAAGAAAATATTTGTTTAGAATCGAGTAAATTTATGCACTGTTTGATCTTAGTTCTTCATTTAAGTGTCTAAATGGGAAAATTTGCATGAGATTTTTAGGGAAAAGCATTATGAGTCTGTCGTCTGAATGTGAGCCAATATAGTCTGGCCAAAAACTTCTGACTAGTGCATCAAGTGGTCACATGACGCATGAGATTTCCGTCTGGTTCAGCTGTTGTCAGTCAAACAGCTACAACGTAGGAGCAGGCACACATTTGCATCAGTCCAAGTTGCCACACCTCATTAGCACAACAAAATGAACATCAACTTCATAGAAGTAGTTACTCTAGCTATTCTGCCTATCACGTTAGCCGATTAAAAAAAACACAAAATATGTATGAACTATCATTCTATGACTATGATTACAGATTAAAATTCTGATTTAGCGTTTTCATTATGAAGTAACATCAGCTATAACGTAAGAACGCTTAGTAGACATATGGTTAGTTGGATTTATCGTAAAACTCCATGGCGTAATATCCTATTTATTTTCGTAAATGAGCATATATATATATATATATATATATATATATATATATATATATATGGAGTTTTACGATAAATCCAACTAACCATATGTCTACTAAGCGTTCTTACGTTATATATGACTCGTGGCTTCCACTCCGTGTTCTCTCTTGGTGTGAAGTTCTTGATTAACATTGCGTACTAATTATGGGGACCTATTTTTTTTATTGCTAGTCGAAAAGAGGGAAACGAGTTGGGACAAAATAAGCGAACCTAACGTATATTGGACTTGTGGGATAATGTATGAGGCTATTCCGTACATTGCCTTCCTTTTACACAGTAGCTGTGTAATTTAATCTGTTGTGCTGCCATGTCATGTCCTCTCTTATTGAGTATTCACTGAATATATTCTGTGGCTTAGCTTTAGATCTCCCCTAGGGGATACAGCTGTATCCCAGTGAACACTATTTACTTATGTTTTACACATGTGAAACGCGTACGACGGAGTGGAGGAGCGGTCTAAAGCGCTGGCTTGAGGCTTCGTTTTGAAAGATGGCAGTTCGGAGTCCCAACTCCATCACCACTTGTAACACTTGCAGCATTGGCACACTTGATGATAAAAGGAATCAATAAGAATCAGAAATAACATAGGCGTGAGATTAGGACAAACTAATATCCGAAACTAGAAGTTGTTCGAATGTGCTTCAAACCAACCACAAAAATCCTTGTCATTAGTTTGGACCTAAATGATTGGATATTTAACTTCTAATTGTGGACTCCAAATAACATTCACATATTTCAGATTTAGATTTTAGATTTGTGTAGTAAGGACAGAAGGCCTACGGCTTACGTTATTCCTTTTCTAGTATGCTTCTGTGAATGTCAAGTGTTCTCTTGAATGAGTCAATTGAAAGTGAGGACACCACTGCTTCGGTTATCAGGTTCCAAGTATTGATGACTCAGTGTGAAAAATTGTGTGCCACGGGTATTTTGTTCGTTAATGGCTTTTCTACTGGCCTGTTATGTCCTCTGAGATGTCCTGATCTAGTGAGAAGAAAAAGAGAGAATAAGTTAGGTTCGAAATTATTTCTCAGGATTCTGTACATCAAAATTAGGTCTCCCCTTAGTCTGTGATACCACAGAGTAAAGAGATCCAGCTTTTTAAGCCGCTCTTTGTATATTAAACCCCGGAGTTCTGGAATGGCATGGGTAGCTGCCCTCTGTACTTTTCCTAGGATATCCGAGTCACCTTTTAAACAGGGGCATGAACGCAGTTCTCAAGCTTAGTTCTCACAAAGGTTGTGTATACTGTAGTGAACATGGTAGTATGTAACTTAGTTAATAACCGTTTTAAAGCCCAGAGGGTTCTAAACTCCTTAGCTGCAACCTCCCGGCGATGGGCCGTAGTCAAATGATCATGACTCACTGTCATCTCTAGATCCTTATGAGACCGGACCACGGGTACTCGCACTTCCTCTAAGCTGTACCTATTTACCTTTGTATCCCCAAAGTGCACGTAGACACACTTTGCCGCATTGATAGGCATCAGCCATTCTTCAGACCAGTTAATCACATTATTTAAGTCTGCCTGAGGAGTACATGCGTCTGTGTCTTCAGTTATTACTCGCCAGATTTTTACATCGTCAGCATATAGTAACATTGGGGACTGTACTATACTTAAGAGATCATTTACATACAGTATGAAAACTAAAGGATGTAGGACCGAACCTTGAGGTATTCCACTAAGTACTGGTCTTCAGGTGGAGTACTTGGAATTTATTCTTACTTTCTCTCTACGACCTACTAGGAAATACTTGGGCCGGTCCGGCAATACCAAGATTTTCTAACTTCCGTAACAGTCTATTTGTTGACACTTTTTCGAAAGCTTACTGAAGTCTGTGTAAACAACATCCGCTGAGTTTCCGCTGTCTAGCGCCTTTACCCAAAATTTCCATGCTATAAGGAGGTTCGTCGTACAAGATAAACCCTTCTTAAAAACATTTAGTTCGTTGTTTAACAGGTTATTGGTTTCCATAAATGTTATTATGGTCTTTTTAATTATTCTTTCCAATATGTTAACTGCAACACTGATGAGGATTACAGGTCTGTAGTTTGATGGAAGTTGTCTTGGTCCTGTTTTATGTATGGGAGTGACGATTGCATCCTTCCAGCTCGTGGACAACACACCTTGGTCAAGTGACACATTGAATGTCACAATCAGTAGGGCTGCGATATATTGTGTAGTTTGTATCAGGATTTGGGATTGCAGTTCATCCAGTCTTGTTGATTCTTCCATGTGCAAGGTGCTAAGAGCCTTAAGTACATCATCTTGATCGAAGTCCACAGTGAGCATGTGGTTTGTCAACTCTGTATTTGGGTCTGATTCTTTTTCTAGAAGGGGTTCCTGAGTGAAAACTGCCCGAAAATAGTTTGTCATAGTCTCTGCTTTTCCTGATCGTCCTATATCAATTTAGATCCACTTCCTTTCTTAATTAGGTTGAGAATCCAATGCTGCATCCTTGTTCTGTAATTTATGTACGACGAAAGTCTCTTAGGTCGCTTGAGTGCAGATTGTGCCAACTGCATTTCATATTTAATCTGAGACTCCCGGATTTTAATTATGTACTTGCTTCTTACCGATCTGTGGCGTTCCATTGTACTCGCTGTTTGTTGGGATATCCACAGGAATTTCCCAAAAATTATCTCGAATGTAAAGTGGTATGTTTTCAGACTTTTCACATATTTCACATGTTATTTTCTGCTGGTCATTATTTACAGTTGTCCTAACTATGACTTTCACGTGTCGTTTTCCTATTGGTCAATTTTGAGTTGTCCTAACTATAACCTTTGCGTGTCCTTTCTTTCCATTGGTTACTGTTCATAGTCATCTTAACTGTATAAATATGCCTTGTCTGTAAATTATTTTTGTTCTGCTGCTGACCCCATAAACAATTCTCATTTAACGGCTGTGGAGTTTGGGGAACAGTATTGGGGTCGTACTAGGATATCTGAATTTGGTCAATCGGTAGAAATTCGTGTAGTCCTATCGCAATACGCAATATTTGGCTGATGGCAACATTCCAACTCTTCTTCTCTTATTTTGGTTAACGTCGAATAATCCGGCCTATCCAGGGATGGCCATTCTTCTTCTTCTTCTTTAGGACAGTCCGGGGTATATGCGGTCGAGTTACCCGATTGTATAACTGCTTGAAATATGTCCATGTCTCTTCTACTGATGCCCCTCAGTCCAATTCCCAGTTTTCTGTCTGCACTGTAGAGTTGATCGCCTTCATGTCTGCCTTCCATATGTTGGGATGGGCCAGCGCATCTGTTTGACAGGCCATTTCAGTCATGAATTTGAATAAGATGACTGCACGGTCACTTCTCCCTAGTGGTGAGGGGAAAGTTATTTGATCAACTAAATCCAAAAGAGAAGAGGAGTTTCTTAAGCCATATCTTAAGCCATACTTTTAAGTTTACCTAGTTTGTATACGGTGCAATATAGTGGCTTACTATAAGGCTTTCACCTCTATTACACCAAGACTTGAATTTGCCTAGGAGTAAATCATCTATTACACATTCTGAACTGCGACATACTCCAACTAATTCAATATCTTGCCGTCTATATTTCAGCTTGCAACGCACCGGCTCACATGTCCCTGAAACATGTGGCACTGTTTCAACTGCTCGTTGTGGGACTTTTCATATACACAATAACCTGGCCTCCTCTACGGTTTAAACTATCAGTCCTACTGGATAAAAAACCAGTCAACTGAATTTCATTATCTAATACTTCAGATAAGTTTCCGAGACAGCAATAACATCCGATATTTCTTTGCCCACCATTGACTTGAGCTCCGCCATTTTACTTAGTAAGCTGTGAGCATTTGTGTAGCATACCTTTAGTTCCGTGAAGAAATCTCCCTTACCACTCACAGTGATTTGAGGATGATTTTGCCCCGAACTTTCATAGTTTAAATACTGTTAACAACGAGATTTCTTTCACGGTTTCGGTAGCGCTCATTTATTTCCATTACTGCAACTCGTCTCCTAATACGATCACCTAGGCTGAGATCCTCACAGACGTATATCCCGGATCCAATCAGCTTGTGTGAGTTACGTAGAATCAGGTTCCTCTCTTCATCCGAAGCAAATGTAACCTTCAAGAGGCGGCTTTCTGATGATCCTCCGAATCCATCTTTTGTCCTATTCTATAAAGTTTACATATGCTTACTCCTGAAGCTGTTTCTGCGAGTAGCTTGCTTATTAAGGATTTAATGTGACTGAGATCGCGCTTAAATCTAGCCTTTGGTTCCTTATCGGGGAATTACGAATGAATAAATGATGCTGAAAAGACAAACCTCTACATAATTAGCTCATCTTCCGTCTATTCTCCACGTTAATGCGATTTGGCTGTAAAATTTGAATATGATTATGTTCAATATTCAGATGACTGATTGTGCATTAGGAACAGAATGTTGACTGGTTTTGTTAGCTTTTTTGCTATCTAACCTCTGACAGTAGCATCTATTCGCACGAGAGAGTAAGCAGAAATTGATGACACCACTTCTTTCGGTTAGAGGTGCAGCAAGTATTGGGAGTTTGAGTACACCTTTATTAGTAACACCTTTCATAATCGAAATGTGCCAACCCAGTGAAATCTGAATTCAGAAGCAAAGAGGTTCGAAAATATATTTGATAGAATATCGACATGTCGAGAAGCGATTAATGTAAACTGTCCAGCGGTCGTAGAAGATGTTGAGCAAGGAGTACCTACTCGTGATCATGTGTGGATGCGTGACCGAGCGCCCTCAGCTAGGTGAGTCCGTTAAAACTAATTCGCTTAGCATCAAATGTCGAAGACTTACAGAGCTATTGATTTTGGGGATTTGTTTGACTTCATGGAATATAGGCCTGCGACAACGATTCGCCAACTAAATATGTTCTGAGGTCCTCTATTCAGTTGGTGTCATTTACTATTCATTCTTTAGATATCTTCCTCTAGTTCACAGTGCAATTCGCTCTTTCCTCTGCCACTTGTCCTGTCATCCATGAACTGCTTTGCACTGAGGTCCGTCGTATGAATTCCGTATGTTGTTGACGATCATCTTAGTTACTCAGTGTAATTTGTCGAAGAAGGTTCGGTAATGTTTTCCTGTGCACACTGTCAAATGCTTTTCAATAGTGAAGGAATTTGGTGTTTAGTGATGAATCCGATTCAATTGATTGTTCAACGATGATCCGTAGTGCTGTGATTTAGTCGGCTTACGATTAATCCTTACGGAATTCAGTTTGTTGATCTCGAATTGGAACATCTATTGGAACTTTTATTCGGTTGAGTAACACTGTGTAGAAAATTTATCCTGATAGTGATAGTAGTGTGATGTCTCTGAAGTTCACACATTTGCTCAGATCTTTCTTTTGTATCTTGATGAGGTATGCTTATTTACAGTGTGTCGGTGGCGATTGTTCTTTCACCCAAATCTTTCTGACTAATGTGTGGAGTATGTTTGCAGTTAAGTCTATGTCTGGTATGTTGTCTGGTAGCGCTGCTGATTTCCCATACTTGGATTGTCTTATGGGCGTGCTGATCGTATGATTTCTAATGATGGGTCTTTGTGTGTACTGATTCAATATCCAGTGGGTTGAACTGGATTTGACTGTTCAAGAGTTCTTTAACGTGGTCTGTCTACATTTCATGATTTGTTTGATTCTCAGTGATTAGCTTGTCCTCTTTGTCCTTGGGTGTCATCTCTTGTTTAGTATATTTTCCAGCCAGTTTCTTTATTGTGCCATTTAGTTGTCTGATATTTCCTACTGTTGTAGCTTTTACTAGCATCCTCGTGAAGCCATCGACGCGTTCAAGCTTGTCAGCTTTAATGCTTCTTATCACTAGCTTGTTGGCTACTGTGTACTCAGTTCATGCCTTGAATTTATCTAATCATGACCGACTGTTATTAATTTCCGTACTCTTGTTCTTCCTTTCTTGGATATTGCATAAGGTAGCAGTAGAGGGCTGCTCCTCAAGTTAGTATTTCATACGGCCCAGCCCCTCCTGGCATGATGAAGTTTGTACTTCTTCGATCCCCTCCCATAAGTCCTTCGTAGTGATTTCCTCTTCTCCGAGTAGATCTTGTATAACTTCGAATCTGTTGCTCAGAGCTATCTTAGCGTTGTTGAACTCGCTCTTATCTCTAGAATAGGGTATGCTGAACTTTTGTTACGGCGTTTCTCCAGTAGCCCAGTGCTTCTATAGTTTCAGTTTCATCTTGACCACAACAAGGTAGTGATCTGGGTCTGTATCAGCTCCTCACTTTGTTCTCACATCTTTCATAAACCTTCTGAACTCTTTATTGATGCAGATGTCATAGATTCGGTTTATTGTAGTGTAGTCCGGTGGAACCCATTCAGACTTGTGCATGGGTTTGAGGGGGGAACATGGTGCCGTCTATAACGAATTTGTTGGGGGCAAACCTCCCACTATTTTGTTTCCTTCTCCCGGTCCATGTCGTCCTGTGATGTCTTCATATCCAGCAATGTCGATTCTGACGTTGGTGTTTATGTCACTCGTCAGGATTGTCGGGCTTTTTCCTGGACATTTTCTATAGCCGGCCACAGCTTCTGATAAAACTGATCTTTATCTCCTCCACTGTTATCATTGGGACGCTAATGGGACTAAATAAAATTCATGGTAATTTCCCCCGCTCTTCGTTTCGAAGGATAGTTTGATGATCCTGGATCCATGAGATTTCCATCCCATAAGTGCTTTTCATACTTTTGGGACAGTATCAGCGTAGCTCCTCGTGTATGTGAAGCATTCTCCTCTTCGTAAGAGAGTGCAATGGCATCCCTCCCGAAGTTAATTCTCTCTGTCTAAATTGCATCCAATGGGTTTCACTAATTCCAGAGACCACTAGGTTGTTGGATCCATTTTGCAAGTGAAAATCCCTCCATGCATACACTTGTGATTTCTTCCTTACGTTCTCTGTATTTGTATATGCTGTTAACATTTATTATGCTAATTAAGACTGTAACGTTCAATTTTCTTGGTTTTACTATCGTTTTTTATTGAGTCTCCATGTTCTTTACTGAGCTGTATATAGTTTGTTTTAATTGCCATTATTCTGGTATCTGCCATATTGGCTGCTCGCTTTTTGATTGTGCGGTTTGAACTTGACTGGGATCGTGCATTTTTGGTTGTATTTGGAGCACTTTCCCAGAAATTGAAACACTTGGTGTTATAAAATAACCGCTCAAACGGAATCTCCCTTGATCTATCCAGAAAGGATAGAATAACGCTTATTCTTTGGTGTTTTTGGTAATTTTTCATATATTTCTTATCACCTTGATATTTATCGTAATTTAGATTGAATATTTTTGTATCAATTGTTGGTTGAATAACTGGGTGATAATATTCGTTTAGGTAAATTTATACATTTGTATATATAACGAATTACAGAACCGTGTCAAATATATACCTTGTTTTGATTTGAACTGAGACACGAGTGTCTAAAGCTATCTAACGGTTATTCGGCCACATCCAGATCTATTGGAATTTAGGTTTGGATCTTACATAGGTATCTTAACTCTTCTAGGTGAAGACACTCCAACTTCCAGGACAGAGTCGGTGATTTAAACTGGTATTTGCCAGCGTACTTTTAGCAACGTTGTCTCTTACATGGTGGGGTTGCTGAACTCATGCTCCACCCTCCTCCCTTGCCCACGCATGCAGTATCCGTGGTAGAGCTTCAGGCGGAGTTATGATTTATTTACCTGGTGCGTTCTGTATGCCACAGATATTTTGTTTGGAATATTCTGTTTTGTTCCGTGAATCGTTTTGATTTAGTTGGAACAAGGGTTAGTGTGTGTCAGGTCTACATCCACTTTTTGGAGCACAATACACCAAAGATCGATTACCTCTTAATCCACATTATGATATAATATAAAGGTCCAACTTCTCATGTGGTACTGTGTATGATAAGCCACAGAATTACATTTGCACGGGTAGCTGCATTTTGTACTTTTCCAGGATATCCAACCCATCTTTTCAATAATTGCTTGCATCCTGAATGCAGCTTTCCATTTTGGATCTCACTGAGGTTGTGTACGCCGTGGTGAACATGTGTGTGTCCAAATCTATAGATATCCATCCTAATGCCTATGATGTTCTGAGCCGCTTAGAAGCAACCCCACAGAACCGAGCCGTGTTCCTAAGGTCATTGTTCATCATTGCCCTGGATTGTTGTGGAACACGACGTTGGAGAGACGCCCTCTCAATAACTTAGTTATTTACGTCCAGTACATGTGCATGCACTTTCTGTCGCTTTTCAAATGCTTCAAATGGTTTTGGACGGAATAGAAGAAGCTTACGCTCGACAAGCCTCCGCATTTAGTAGCAGTGGTTCCTCAATACCTTCGGGCTGGAATTGGGGTATATTATCGATTATAGAGGAAAAGGAAACAACTTGGTAAATAATAGTAAGATAATATCTTTAGTCCTTGAGAATATATCAAGTTTTCTCTTAAAAATCTCCTGGGAAGTCGCTTGGACCAGCTCAGCTGGCAGCAAATTCTAGCATTTAACTGCTCATAAGGAGTAAACGTTTTGTCTGCAGTTCGTTCTGATGAGTTGTACCTCTAGTTTCTAAGTGTTACCCTTTAGGTTTGTTCTGGAACTAAAATTAAGTAGGTGTTTAAGATGTCTCGGAGTATTTAAGATGCTGTAAGCCATTAGAGGGCCACCTCTAAGACGTGTGTACTCTGATGGATAAAGACTCAGTGATTAAAGGCACTCTTCATAAGACTTGAATTTGAGTCCCTGAACTGATTTCCTGGTTCGCCGTTGGGTACGTTCCAGAGTGTCCTCATCCTTTTGGAATGAAGGAGAAAATATTGTTTCCGTGCTCTAAATGAGGGCGAATGAAACTGTTGAAGATTATATGGTCAGTTCTTCTATGAAACTGGCCAAAAATGAGCCTCAATGCTACCAGTGCAAGGTTTACCCGTGGTTGGCGTAAGACTCCAAATTGTAGGATACCGAACACTCCCAAATCTTTTCGACTTGGGATACTTCTAGAGGGGAGTTGCCTAGGTCGTAGCTGTAGTTTGCAGTGCGTCTCAGACGGACTTTGAAGTGTTAAAGTTAAGTCCGTTGTCTTCTGCACAACTTTGGAGTCGAATCAGACCCTGCTGAAGTGCTAGTATATCCTCTTGGTTGCTTGTCGCTCTCCAAAGTTTCATATCATCAACAAAAAGTAATAAGTCAAATGATACCTGTTGTAGAAGGTCGTTTATGTAAATCAAGAAAAGAAGAGGTCCTAGTACTGAACCCTGATGGACCCCACTAGGACATTCCATAGCCTGAAAGAAAGCGAGGTTAATCCTAACCTTAAAATGTCGATATTTTAGATATGAAGTCAGTCAGTCAGTCAAAGGTGATTTGATACGTAATCTTTTTGTGGTGTGGTCTACTTATATCCATTTGAGTAGTATATGTTGATGGTCAGGCATAGAATGTATTTTGGTGGAAGATCGATAAGGAAAGAATAAGAACGAAGCACAATTGGTTTGAAAACGCATGAACAATGAGATCAGATAAGATGGACTGATATTTACAGACGGAACAATCAAGAGTGAGATAATTGATCGCTATTTTGCAAATTAACTGTTCACTGTATGGTTTTCAGAATTTAGTGAGGTAGTCTGTAATTTATGCTTTAGTACATCCGATTGTCCTCACTCGTGTTCTTGTTCACTACAGTTTGAGCTTGTAGTGCCGTGCCTCAGTAATAGTTCACTTCGATAACCGTTATTATACCAATCTTAACGGTGTATAAAATCAGAAGGCAAAAGGAAGCGGCAACTACATTTTTATTGATGAATGATGCAAACCAGAAAGCTGTGGGCACATGAGCAAGTGTAAGCGAGCGAAGCAAAGATGATGCATAGTGGAGATGGCTAGGAAGCCAACTCGAGAGCGAAGCGAAAATAATGCATTTTGGAGATGGCGGGGAAGCCAACTCACTTTAAGCAGGTGTTCATTAGTATTTATAGTCAGACAAAAATGAATGACAGACATATGATGAATAAGATACGAAGTGTGCATACATATACGCTCATATAAAAAATAGTCAAGGTTAATAAGCGAATAATCAGCAAGATCAAAATATGACTCATAATGTATAGGTGAATTAGCTTGGCCAGAAGCTAGAATAAAGTATATGGGCTTAACATATTAACTGATACTACAAGCTTATTGATAAAACACATATGGTTGACCCTATTAAAAGCCGGTGAGAAGTCAAGGTAAATGATGTCAACTTTCTTTTTGCAATGAAGGATGCTTGTCAAACAGCAACGAATTTTCTCCTATCAAGCGCCTCCGCTCATCGTTCTCTGATTTTTAGTGGGTTGATCGTGTACGACCGTTATGTACGAAAATCATGTCTCCCACTGTCTAACGAGTTGTTGGTTTTCACGAGCATCATAAGTTTTTTGAGGTTTGGTTCCAATATTTCTACTAGAAATGCGGCGATAGTGGCAGGTTTTAGGTTTAATGTAGTTTATCTTGATCTTGTTTGATGAATCAAAGTGACAGTCACTTCTTACTTGTTACAACTAAACCACTGTGACAGAGGGACATCTTGGTTACCATGGTGAGCAGGGCGGCAAGAGATAGTGAAACTACCGAAATGATTTTGGGGTTTAGCTTAAGGATGCCACAGGTATTCCGAGTCGGACAATGTCTTTACACATAACACCTTTATAATCGCAGTATGCCAACTCAGTGAGATCAGAAGTCATAAGCGAAGAGGTTCAAAAATATGTTTGATAGAATATTGATTTATAGAAAACTGACTAGTTTAAGCTGGCTAACAGTTGTGGGAGATGAGTAGCACGTCATACACACTCGTGATCTGGTGCGGATGCGTGACCGACCGTCCTCTGCCAGGTGAGTCCATAAAAACTAATGCGGTCAGCATCAAATGTCGAAAACTTACGAAACTTTATTTTTCGGTCTGCCTCTAACTTGATTGTATGGTGATGTCAGCGCAATAACGATTTCATCTACCTCCGCATACAATCGCCGACTTGGTGTGAGTTAGGGGATAACGGAATGAAATACGTCGAACACGAGAATGAATATTGGGTACATATATTTCATACACTCGTTGTCTCAGGCAGACATTATGAGAAACGAAGCGGAGAAACAGGCCGGAAAAGACAAATATGTAAACGAACCACATCACTTGTTGTGAGCGTCACAACAGCTTAAATTAGATAGTGCCTAATGTGGAAAAGAGAAGGGCACTTGACAAAATAATGAGTGACAGACAAACACACACGGGTACGCACAACGTATGTATACAATGACACAAAAATAAGACGTGTATGTGTTAAAGGTAGCAACTTCTCACGAAGGTAGGGCTATTATGAAGGCAAAAATGACCCAACATTACATACTATTTGAGTTATTAAGGTCTGTTCAAAATCTAGGATGAATCATGTTAGTGTGTATTAGTACTAGACACTACAAGTATGTTGCCTTGGTCGAAGTCCACACTGAGTAGTAAATACGGAAAGATTACTCCCGAAGCTAGTTCCCCTTTAAGAGGAGTTTTGTAAATAAAAATCGTTCCTAAATAGTTAGCCTTGGATTCCCGTTTGTTCTGGTGCTTCTCTTTGACTTACAGTACATATCCCCACCAACACCCAATCTACAGGTGCATTCTTATTCTGTAATTCCTTCTGAGACTCACGGATTGTACTTATAATTTTATTTTTCAACGACTTGTAACTCTTCGCTGTATTTGTTACATCAAAACTGACAGCAATGTCTCGACAAATTTTATTTTGTCTCAACAAACGTCTAATCTGATTTTTCCAAGTATGGTTAGACTCCTTATTAAATAAGTAATATCGGCGGCAATTTTATCGATTCGCTCTGTGAAACGAGCATTTTGAAACAGCTTTTTTTACAGTGTAAAGAGTTTTAACCACAACAGCTTTACTTGTTTAAATGCATCACGCAGGTAAGGTAAATGACTTGTCTGCTAGGTTTTGTTTTCTGATACATTATGAGATTGCGGTCGTCTATTCGCAGAGCGAGTAAGGTAATTAATCCATTTTTTAGAATATAAATAAGGTAAGTAAGTTTGGCATCTGATAGCCTCATTAAGCCGGTATTAGGTAGGGGATTGGATAAAATATTGTATCTATAGATACGCAATTATTTCCTTGTGCCCACCTTATCTCCCGGTTCCAAGGGAATTTTAAGGTTTTTCCTAAATATGGATAATTAGCGATTTCTTTTTTTGTAACCTCTCACACTTTTAAAGGTACATATATGCACTCAATAGCTTGCAAATCCAGTCTCTCATTGTTTCAACACTTATAATAATCACTTTTTAAGATATCCGTTTAATATTTTTAAAGTTTAATGAGATTTATCACAGGTTGAATTCCGCCAGTAGGTTTTAAGGGCGATTATGTTTACAAGCGTAATCTGTAGTGCCTCAAAATACTCGTACACTGTCGTATTTTCTAGTTTATATCCCTAACAAATAGAGGTTTAATATTTTTTCGAGCTTCTTGTTAAACATGGCAACTATCACATTATCCTCCTGGTTATTTACTCTCCGACTTTGCATACTATTTGGGATGCTGAAAACCATAAATTCTTGGTGAAACTAATTTACGGACGACCTTTGAGCGACGTCAACGTGACCTTGGGAGTGTCTACCTACTTACTAGGGCTAAATGAGCGTTATAAAGCAGTTTGAAGAATAGAGATTATGATTTTATAATTCATTGTTAGTTAGGAATTAGATTTACGGTTTTTCATCACTAACTGACAGCTAAGATGCCAAGACGCTATTTGGCCAAATGGGTGAATAAATTTCATTCCGAAATCCAAGGCCTGCTATCCTAAATCTGATTAGTGCGTCCATAAGTTATAGTCTCACCAAATTCTTCGATATTCATCTAGGTAAGTGTAAGTTTTCCCGCTGGTCGCATTAATACTTCAATAACTTCGGAAGTAATCTAGGTGGGGGAGTTTCAGCTTCTGTTTAGATCATTTTAGAAAGCACATTGTATTTAACTACAACAGTCGCCATAAAGTTAAGGTTAGCCCCCAAATGCCCTGGTACGGCCGAGAGTGGGGAGAGTCCGCTCTTTCTCTCAAAATGCTCTC
Organism: Schistosoma mansoni; assembly: GCF_000237925.1. Classification (NCBI taxonomy): domain Eukaryota; kingdom Metazoa; phylum Platyhelminthes; class Trematoda; order Strigeidida; family Schistosomatidae; genus Schistosoma; species Schistosoma mansoni. The sequence continues at coordinate 3,972,431 of NW_017385987.1, read as the reverse complement.
ACATGCCCACGCGTATATAGTCTCTGCCAGGAAAGTCCTACTCACTGCCATCTCGTGGCATTACTGTTGTTTACGAAATTGAGAGGACGAAAAGCGAATGTCCGGTGCTTTAGCCGGGTTGGTGTACACGGAGAGTCCACTTAGGGGAGTTGGAAAACCCTGATTCCAAACCTATGCTGCACATGGACTCCAGTATCCTGAGGGAACAAATGGCGTATGAATCAATCGTTGGTCACCGGTTGCCATGGAACTGCATCTCCTCATGATGCTCCACTGCCTTGTGGATCCGACCTTTAGGTCAAAGGCTCCGGGTGTGGCCCCCTAAGAAAACCATCTGCTTCAGTTTGGGCACCTGGGCAGTATCACAGTCCTCACACAAATCTCATTTGATTTGTGCGGCGCATATATATCTGGTGCTTCCTTGTACCGATATTTATGTGTTTAAATAAAATAAAATTCACACCTAAACTCTTCTGAAACATATTGTCCAGTCAGTGCTTTCTTAGTTAAAGCAATTAACTTGACTGCGAAATTAAAAGTTTGATTATGAACTTGGTTTTGATATCTGAGTAGAATAACTTTTACATCCTATTTGTGGTAAATTCCATCGTAGACTGAGTTTTGATATGGCATGATCACTTGTTGGCTGCCAAAATAATATGTTCAGTATTGGGTGATCAGTATTAAACGATTCAATGACTGACTAAGCATGGGTCTACTTGCTTGTTAAATCCATTGTATTCAACTAAAAGACAAAAGACTTGGAAACTGCTCATAATCACGATCATTTTTTTATTGAGATAAAACATAGCTAATATATAAAAATATGAATAAAATTTTCATTGTGGAGTTTTGGCATGCGATACTATTAGGTCACTGACTACTTAACGGTTTCACAGTTTCAGACATCGGATATTTTTCTGCCTGTTATCGTAATTACGAGTAATATCTGTACAAACTGAGTTTACTAGGGCTCACGGTTTTGTTTTTTTGCAGACTTTTAAATGTTTACAGGAAAGTAATGACGTCAAATCGAAACCCTGTGTTACCAGTGGTAATGTTCCCAGAAAGATCAAACGTAACATCTGTGAACCTAACCCATTAATTCCTAAAAATCCTCCATCGGTCCGTAAAAATGTGTCAGCAAGTAGGCGGGTTAATAAAGAGAAGCAAACTTCTACCATTCCAGAAGACCCTTATCTTTTTATAGACAATGATAGTGATGATTATAAAGAGAATGTTATTCCTAACAGTTCAAAAGACGTAACCAAAAAGTGCGCCAAAAAAACGCACCCAGATGTTAAGGTAAAGGTGGCCAACCCTAAAAAATCAAAGTCAAAACAGTGGACTGCATCAACAGCATTCACCAAACAATATATCCCTTCAGGAAAACCTAATGACGCTAGATATGAAGACGCTCTGCATGCAAACGCACCTGAATCGATCGTAACAGCTGTTCCACTTGTATCAAAGACAGTAAATCCTAAATCTGCCTCAGCGTTTCCTGAATCCAACCAGCTAATTAGTCCAGGAGGTCTGACAATCTCTTGTTCAGTCGCCAAAATGGCTTCTACTTATGCGGAAAGTAAAACAGTTTCTTTCAATTTTCCTGAAAAGGTTTGCAATTCCTGTCAGGTTACTAGTAGCGTCTCAAACACTCCTGAATTTAGGAAACGTGTTTCTATACATAATCTAGAAGAATCTATTCCAAGATATTCCAAAACAACACTGACTTCTTTAAATCCACAAGTTGCCTCAACTCCAGCAATCTCTAATGCTAACACTGAGTTACTGACCTCCATGGGATGTCATGCACTTGTTCCAACTCCGATAAATTATACCTCAATTAAAAGAAACGAAAATAGTCATGATGATTCCAGTCAAATTTTGGAAAGCCATGTGCCAAATAACTCGTCTTCCTCTTCTAATCCACATTCTGGTGCAACAAATAACGAAAGATCCTCTCAAGGTTAGGTTGTAGTTATTATTTTTTACTGCACTATTTTGAATGCTTTAGAACTTATATATGATTAAGCCACTTTGGTTTATACTTATAAATTGTGAATTCCAAGTTGCGCAATATATTGGTCACTCTTAAATCACCTTGGATTCAGTCAAGTGTTTTGTTATAATTTCCAAACTGCCAGTAGTAAATCCAAGTGCTTATTAATTTATGTTTACCGACCAGTCGTCAATTCACAGTAGGCGGAATTTGTTTTTCTCCATCATGCATCTCGGTGTTTTTAATACATTGGAAAATTATGGGATCGATGAAATTGGTCTTCAACACTTCAAATCAGTTATGTAGCGGATCGTTTATGCTCTTTTTTCATTATATTATGAAGTAAATCAACGTAGTTACTCCAAATATCCTAATTGCTCCTAGGTTATTTGATGCGCTAAATGAGTATTCTAAGTATTACATAAACTGCATGATACTAAGTTAACCTCTAACTGATTTATTGATTCTTTACTTCCAGATTTGAGCAAAGGATCTACTTCTAGCAGCGATCGGAGACGTAAACAAGCATCTGAGAGTGAAAGACAGGTTTGTAGATTCTTTATGCTGGTTTTTATAAATAGGGGATATTCGTAGGTTACAAGCATTTGATCATAGGTACATTCGAAGTATTGCTCATGTATGTTGAAACCGCCGAGTGAGCAATGCTAAAGTTAGGCATAGGGTACTTGGTGAAGATAACATATCCGTTAATAATGTGAATCTTCATCAACTGAGGTAGTTGGGGCGTGTATCGCGTATGGCTGACCATTGGCTACCCCGACGTACAATATTAAATAGAGTTAACGTAAATTAGAAAAAAACCTAAGAGCGAACAAACCAAGATATTTCGTCAGTCAGCGTTGAACAAATTCATGATAGGTGCATACCACCTGTTTGGCGTCCGCATTATAACTTTAAATAGTGGCCAGAGATAATGGATGGAAAGGCCTATACTTGGTCACAGTATTTCAGGTGCATCCACCCTTCATACAGTTTTCCTCCATACTCTTAGGGATGTTTAATCCCCAAAAAGTCAATATCGATTTCAGATGAATTTAAGGTCAATTTTCAATAGATTATTACCATGATTTGTGTCTGGTGACAAATGCTTAGTTCATAAATTATAATCGATCTATAACCGACTAACTTAAATGTATTTTAATTCTAGTAAGGTAACCATCGCAAAGCTTTGATTGTGAAACTGACATTTTTACTCTAGTTAACAAGACAAGGAATAAGAGGATAGCAATGGCCTCGTCTATTGTGTTGAAATTAAATTTGTGTACCAGTAGCTCAGCACGTGAATATATTACATGTATAATTTTCCATTCCTTCCCGGATAATAATCTCAGTCTTTAGTCTTTTTCACTGTCCTTACTAATACAGTTATGATGACTTGGGCTAACATACATTTGTGCCAAGCTCTGTGTTGAGTATGACTGACTGGCCTATGCTCCTGTTAGCGGGACATAGGTTGAATCTAAGCATGTCCCATGCACGATTGCGCTGCTGCACACTGACTGGCTGATCCTTATCCAATCAGCGGTGGTTGATACTTGCAGAAGACTCTAGAATCTTCTCACGTAAAAACTATAAATATACTAACGTAACTCTTATTGTGCTTCTTACTTCCATCTACCTTGTTATTCGGAATATAATTTCTTTCACCCGTGTTCTGATTTAGGAACTTGTCGGGTGAATTAGTGTTCAAGAATACTAAGCAATAGGAATAGCTAGGTCGTAATACAGAGCCGAAAACTGGAAACAGCAAAGTAGTTTTGATTATTCAATTGTAGTAAGTTTTTTTATTTCTATGATCATAATTTTTTGTTTTTGTTGTTTTTTCTCAACATGCAATAGAAAGCGTATGATTCATGGCTAGCTGAATTTAACAATGAACTACAGAAGTATGAATCATTTGAATTGAGTATAGAAAATCAGGCCCTACCAACAGATGATCATTAAATTGTCAAGCTACACATCCTTCATAAATTTTAGTATCCTTTATTTTCTACTTATTATTTATACCATTTAAGATATTATTTGTTATTTATTTAATTTAAACACGTACATATTTACATAATACAAATATATCTCTATACCCCCATTTTTAATTCCAGCGGGTAATAAATTCCATTCGGTAATAAACTCTGTTTGTTACTGATCTTAAGCAACTGTCACTTTGTGATGTGATTCATTTACCTAGTTCAGGTTCGCGTATTCAGCTTTGAGCTACACTTTGTGTATGAGAGCTAACAACACTGCTCGATTAGGGGAATTGGACTTGATACCTACTTGTTAAGAGTCTAACCAGTAACCCAATACTTTATGGCCACCATTTTAGCTCTACAGTCATGCTCCTTGATCAGTAGGGTCAACGCTAATCTTATCTCGTCCTCGGATTCCCCAAGGAAGAAATCTTTTCCATAGTATTTAAAGCTGAGAAGCATATTTAGTAGTAAGATTCAGGTCCACCTTATCTTCCAAGAACCTTTCTTTTAACATCTTGGGTTTTTTAGTATTTCCGTCGTTAACAATTAATTCTAGCTTCAATTTACTGTAAAATGTTCAACCATTGGAGATAATTTTGGCCTACATAATGAGATACGTGGTTTCTTACAACCTCTTTTTGCTACGTGTCCTGTTTTTCGATGACCCGTGTCAAAACACTTTGTCTCACTAACTATAACACTAGGTCTTACCACATCGGCGAGGTCACTATTTAAAGGATGGTAAAGCTAAAAGCAAATTAATGTTCGAGGGCAAAGTCGTACTGTCAGCCGTACGATACTGTGATGACAGTATAAAGTATTTCCCTTGGATAACCAGCACCTAGATCGATGCTGTCTTCTCAACAGAAAGAAAAGACTAGATAAAGTTCTCTACAAAAATGCTACATCTCACCCTACTTCACGGGTCCCTACCTCTCAGTGAGACCTTTTTTCTACTGGTCTCAGGTAGTTGCTCCTTAGGCTGTTCAGTCATGCTTGCAGGTCACTAATAAGCCAACTGGCTTTTCGTGCCCCTCAAGAAGAAATATCCTTTATCTGTACGTGGCACCGAATAGTGACAACCGTTATTATTTTTAATAGCACTTGATATTTTCTCGTTCAGGGCCATGTATGGGTCTTGGAGTCAGCAAACGGAGAAGGACTGGCAGCAGTCTTCCGATTGTGCTCGAGGATTCGGTGGTAAAACGAGTAGTTTATTGTGAAAACAGCAATATCAGGTTAAATCCTACCTGTTGTATAAATTCATCGAAAAGAGCGGGGCATTTGATGTCGATAACCTTAGTACAGAAGTCGCGTGTCTAGAAACTCATCTCTAAAACAAACACTTTTCATAATGAGTATTGTTGACGAAGGGAATCGAAAGAATTATAGTGTTGGTGATTGACATTTTAGTCAAGAAAAAGTTAATGAAGCAGTTATGGGAGTGTTTTACCTTATTATGTTAAATATACGTACAAAATTACTGCTCATTAGAATCAAACCTGACGAAATTCTAATTAAAGGCAATATTGCTCGCTTATAGGCATTATTGTAATTTACACTACGAATAAAATTTAACTCATGTATGGAAATCGCATGCTTTTTATCTCGAAAGAATGGAAAATAAATTTATCTTAATAATTTGTGAACAGTTACTTGAATGTTTACAATTCATGTTCAGTTAAGTAGATGTTGGTAAAATGAGGATGGATTATAAATCTTAAGGTTTATTCGATAAATACGGTAAATGTTTACTTAACTACTCATGAGTATAGTGATTCTGTATAAAGTCATTAAAGTTTCAATAAGAAACTTCAACGGTTGATATACAGTCAAAACAGTGGATATTTATTCGTAACATTGAATGATAGACATGCTAGTTGACTAGTTTGCCTCAGGCCTTGTTGCAGTAGGATATATTCACATGATTGTTTGCACTTGGCTTACATAATAATTAATGAATATCGATACATGAGTGAACCAGAATCACCGAATATTTACACAGTGATTGGGATAGAATATTTAATCGTCCACTTAATTCTCAACTCTGTTTTACTGATCTCCGTTAACTTCACCCAAATTACCATCTAGCTTTTTCCTTGCTACAATTAAAAATATAATCCGAGTTTTATTTGTCTTGGACAAAATCAAAACAGTTGTAATTGTTAACAGTAAACTCAGCAAGCTTTAATACTTCTTACCTACCGTTTTGTTACATTTGCTTAAAATCCAATCAAGCGTGATGTATTCTATGATATAGCTCGATTTCAGTGACTGAGTTATTGTACTGGTTATGATTTTGTTGAGAACTTTTAGTCACACGGAAGAAAGGAGTGCATCACTACTCTATCACACGTTTTGCTGTTTGTGTAGCTCAGTTCTGTATAGTTGGTCAAGTTGATTCTTATTAACAGTCAACGAGATATTCTTGACTTGAAATAAACTAATCCGACTAGTAACTTAAACATCTGTCTGCTGAAGAAAAGTTAGTGCGCTATAGCCTTGAGTACTTCATACAATCATTATTCGTTCCGTTTAACAGCATCTGAGTCCTCCACTGCTGGTTAGCCTAAAACTTTATGTAATGTGTGTTAGGACCTGCAATGGTGTCAGTGTTGTAGTTCCGGATTTGTTCACCTTTTTATTTTCTTATAGACTTTAATTTTTGGAGTACCTCTGAGTGTTTTGTTAGCCAAAACACCAGCAGGTGGGATTTTACATTTCTTGTTTTACGAAGTGATCCCTTACAAATATCCTCATTATTTTAAAGTTCCAAATCCTCAGAAAATTCTAAAACTCCTGAAAATTATGATAGGTTTGAAGTTCTTCTGTTTGCTTAATTTGACAATTTAAAACCGTAACATTGACACGGAAAATGCGGTTTGTTTGATGACAGGTGTGACTAGTGATTTTAACATTTTCATCACTATTTCTCTGACCAAGCATCATGGTAATCCCTTATGTACTTGTTTATTACGAAAGTCGTTTAAAATGTAGGTGAACTATGGAGATATGAGTAACCTGTTTTATACGGGAATAGTTCTCTAAGGCTATAGATTTTATGCTTAATCCCCCTACCATTCACCTGTACCCTTTTCCACCAGTCAAAAGCGTCATTTAACCAGCCAATGAAGTGCCCATTTCCGGACCCTATAAAATTAGTGGATTTAGTTCGACAGCAGCAGTTCTAGTTAGTGTTGTTGTCGGCCGTGTGTGTTTGGCGAGACTATAATTAATGGACGAACCAATCACGCTTAAGATAACAGATCTCGGATTTTGGCGCAAAATTCACTCACCCATTCGGTTAGATTTTTGGGATTATGGCTGATGTCAGGTCGTGATGAAAACCCGGAATCTAATTCCTAACCTTAATTATCAACTGCGAATCATAATTCTAATTCCTCACGTAGGTTTATAACCCTCGTTTGGCCCTGATTATTAGGTGGACACTCTCAAGGTCAGTTTCAGAGTCGCTCAAAGTTTGTCCGTAAACTGGTCTCACCCTGAGGCTTTATGAGAATGTGACTTCGTGCCATTTTATAATACGAGACAGTCATCGAAATCCAGATGATTTTTATATAAAGTATGTATGCAAAAGAAAGGATCGTGCTCAACGACCAAAAAGTCAAGCAACACGGGGGTTTGTCGACATTCTTTTCATTATTTCATTGAAATCATGAACTGGTCATTGTTAGACCATCATTCATAACCTGGAAGTACTGGGCGGCTTTTTCGTCCTAGTTTGGGGCCCCTAAGTAGTGGGCTCGCACATGGAACTCGGACTCAAGACCGCCAGTCTCGCGTGGATTATTTATTTGTCCCTAGTTGAGTGATGTAGGTAGATAACTCTTCGAAAAAAGTGGTCATTTTCACTTGTTGATTAGGTTAATTTGTTTTCAAGTAAAGGAGTAACTGTGATCACAATAAGCTTGTGTTTATTTCAATTTCGTCCGGTTCGTTCGCATGTACAGTCTATTAAACTTTGGAATCTTATACTACACAATTTTGGCATTGTACATATTTCATCTATGCAACAGTTGAGCAATTGTAAATGTCACCTGTTTTTATCTCATCTATACATTTGGTGACTCAGTTGACATTTAAGTCATTCGGATTTATTCTTAGCGGGATAATTTAAAAGTAACTACACATAACTGGAAAAACTTGGTCCAGTGTCTACATGATTGATGATAGTGAAGATCTTTTATTGAAGTATTTATTTCCCAGTATCATGTCTCCCATTCTTTTTTATTTAAGTCCACTAATGTTTATCAGTATTTCATTCAGAGTTTAATAATACTCATGAATAAGTCCGCAAATCCTTAAAACCTTTATGTTGTTAATCAGAAAAATTATAACAAGTTGGAGTTTTCAAGATGTAAAACTTGTATTTGAGATAGCTGCTAGTCCAAACATAGTCAAATGTTGCTTTTCAGTAGAGTATAACTATGAAACATGAAGCATCAAACTAACTCTGTGGATAGGTAAATAATTTATATCTACAATTCATTTTAAGTGTCGTTACAACACTATTCTGCTATTCACTATCACTGTGTGGGTTTATGTAATTAATTTTATCATATGTACTCTTACTTAGATAATAAGCAAAGTGATTATTATATCGGCATCCAATTTATTCGCTAAATTTGTAGTTATGGTAATATACTGGTATATACATTTTACAATTCGAATTTTGTTGGCCAGTCAGTCATTTAGCTACAGAGTAAGACCAGGCACATATATGCATCGGTTTAAGTTGCCTCACCTTATTAGCACAACAAGATGAACACCATATTCATAGTAGTTGCTTCAGTGGTTTCAGGGAAGATAGAGTGTTCCACATCAAATGAATTTAATTCTCTCTCCATATACAGAAGTAATTGTTGAACATGTTTAGACATGCGTTCGGCATTAACTTGTCTAGAGTTTCATTCATCGTTGATAATCAGCATTTTTATTGCTGAACAGTTAGCCCACTAACATAGAAGTTAAGTACCATTACTTGCCTTGATCCATTATCATTTAAAGCTGGTTGCTTTGAGGATTTTTCCAAATAGATGAGCTGATTGAGACAATTAGAACCATCCAATGAAAATGAGGCATTTTGCAGGGAAATCAACCAATCAAATTGCAATAGAGAAGGTGGGTGTTATTGAGACAATGACCATATAGTTGGTCTGGATCATATAGTAAGAAAGTTGGATCGAACCAATCACATGAGTAGTTTTTGAAGAATTAAAAAGCATAGAAATTTATGAATTTCACCCCCACCATCCTGTCCCGTGCAAAACTTGTCGGCCATGATACGTGGTTTGACCTAATTTTAGTTAAGGCTACGGTTCCTCGCATTCCACAACTGAGATAAGCATCGTAACGGTGAATATGTATAGTTTGTAGATTTTGAACCAATTAATTTACGTCTGTTACCCCTCGTGGAGGAGCATAGTCCGCTCACCAGCATTCTCCAACCAACCCATCCTGGGCAACGCTTTCCAGTTCTTTCCAGTTAACACTCATCCTTTTTATATCTACTTCTATTTACCGGCGTAATGTGTTCTTTGGACTTCCGCTTTTCTTCCGGATTCCAAGTCAGGGCTTGCCTGGTGATGCAGTTTGGTGATTTCCTCAATGTATGTCCTATCCAATTCCAACGTCTTTTCCTAATTTCCTCCTCAACTGGAAGCTGGTTTGTCCTCTCCCACAGAAGGCTGTTGCGGATGGTATCCGGCTATTGAATGTTGATTATTTTGCGTAGACAACTATTTATAAATACTTGTACCTTCTTGATGATGGTTATAGTAGTTCTCCACGTTTCAGCTCCGTACAGTAAAACTGTCTTGACGTTCGTATTGAAGATTTTCACTTCGAAATTAGTTGACAGTTGTTTTGAGTTCCATATGTTCTTCAATTGTAGAAATGCGGTCCTTGCTTTGCCACTCCTCGCTTTTACACCTACATCAGATCCTCCTTGTTTATCAATGATGCTTCCCAGGTACGTGAATGTTTACACATCTTCCAGAGTTTCTCCATCAAATGTGATTGGGTTGGTGTTCTCCGTGTTGTATTTGAGAATCTTGCTTTTTCCTTTGTGAATGTGGAGGCCTATTGATGCAGAGGCTGCTGCTACATTACTTGTCTTTGTCTGTATTTGTTTGTGTGTATGAGATAGGAGGGCTAGGTCAGCTGAGAAGTTTAAATATTCTAATTGATTCTGAGATGTCCATTGTATTCCGTGCTTCCCCTCAGATGTCGAGGTTTTCATAATCCAGTCAATCACCAGAAGAAAGAGGAAGGGGGAGAGTAAACAGACTTGTCTGACTCCGGCCCTTAGTGGGAATGCATCTGTCAGCTGTCCTCGACGTACGACTTTGCACTGTAGTCTGTCGTATGAGTACCGGATAATGTTGGCAATCTTCTGAGGAACTCCATAGTGTCGAAAAAGTTTCCATAATGTCCTCCGGTCCACACTGTCAAACGCCTCATAGTCATTGAAGTTGATGTATAGTGACGAGTTCCACTCAACTGCTTGTTCCACGATGATCTGTAGTGTCGCAATTTGGTCAGTGTTCGATCGATCATTACGGAATCCAGCCTGTTGATCTCGAAGTCAGGCGTCTACTGAATTTTTCATCTGGTTTAGAAACACTCTACTGAAAACTTTTGCTGGTATTGACAACAGTGTGATGCCTCTGTAATTCTCACATTTGCTCAGATCTCCTTTCTTTGGTATCTTGATGAGGTTATCCTTCTTTCCAGTCCGTCGGCACTTGTTCCTCCTCCCAAATCTTCTTGAATAGAAAGTGAATCATGTTTGCTGTTACCTCAATGTCTGACTTCAGTGCTTCAGATGGTATATTGTCAGGTCCTACTGCTTTCCCATTCTTGGTTTGTCTGATGGCCATCTTGACTTCTTCGATCGTTGGTGGAGTGGCAGATATAGGAAGGTCAGTGTGTGCTGCTTCAATGTCCGGTGGATTCAATGGGGCTGGTCTATTTAGCAGTTCCTCGAAGTATTCTACCCATCTTTTTCTCTGTTTTTGAATCTCCGTGATTGTCTTCTCTTCTTTGTCCTTGACTGATCTTTCTGGTTTACTATATCTTCTTGCTAGTTTCTTCGTCCTATCATATAGCTGTTTCATATTCCCCTCTCTTGCTGCTTTTTCTGACGTCGTTGCTAGTTTGTCCATGTATTTCTTCTTGTCGGCTTTAATCCTCTTCTTCACTTTCTTGTTTGCTTCTGCGTACTCTGCTTGTGCCTCGACTTCCTCTGATTGTGTTCGACTGTTGCTAATAGCTATTTTCTTGTTCTTCCTTTCTTCAATCTTGTCCAGGGTGCCTATAGAGATTTATTCCTTAAGATGATGCTTCTTAAAACCCAGAACCTCCCGACACGTTGAAGTTAATGTCTCTTTGATCGCTTTCCAGTTGTCCTCCATAGTAGTTTCTTTTTTCTGTAGATCCTGTAGAGCTTGGAACTTGTTGTTGAGAGTTATCTTGAATTGCTTAAGTTTGTTAGTATCTCGAAGGAAGGCTGTATTGAACCTTCGTAATGCTGTTTCCCCAGTTTTCCAGTGTTTCTTTAGCTTCAGTTTCATTTTGACCACAACTAGGTGGCGATCTGAAGCTATGTCAGCTTCTCTCCTGATTCTCACATCTTTCATTGCCCTTCGGAATTTTTTGTTGATACAAATATGATCTATCTGGTTCTCTGTGGTGTGTTCCGGTGAGATCCATGTAGCTTTGTGTATGCGTTTGTGGGGGAATATTGTGCCGCCTATAACTAATTTATTGAATGCACATATATTTGCAAATCTCTCCTCATTTTCATTTCTCTCTCTTAGTCTATGTCGTCCAATTATATCTTCATATCCTGTGTTGTCCACTCCGGTTTTGGCGTTTAGATCTCTCATCAGGATGACCAGGTTCTTTCTTGGGCACTTAGCTATGATTGATTGCAGCCTCTCATATAACTGGTCTTTTTCGTCGTCACTGCTGTCATTGGTGGGTGCATAACATTGAACAACATTCACTAGCCGGTCATTACATAACTTCCTTTCAATATCTAAGTTTAGATTTTGGACAATAAAACACTCCAAGTTTTTTTTTAGATAATTAGTACCTTTCTGTATTACTTTAGAACACTGTTTTATCGAGTAAAGTTGACTATGAATATGGCTGTACAGTTTCAGTTGTGGTGAATGAACTCAGGTTGGGAAGACCAATTTATTGTTTCGTGCTAACTTACAGAGCTCTTTCGTAAAATGTGAAAACGTATACACTAAATACTTTATTTGATAATCTTCGATTAGTTGTCTCAAACTCCATCGTTCCTTCATTGCTCTTACAATTACTCTCAGTTTATATTCCTTTTTTCTTCGATTCGATCTTCTCGAACTTCTGCTGTCAGGCATCCCACTTCTGGTTGATGTTACATACTACTTACTTCTGTCGAAATAAGTAGTGTACACCATACAGTAAATAAAATCGTCTCAAAGAAAACTTTTCCCTGAATTGCCTTCTATCTTCTTCAATAACTATTCATTACTTATAAAACAGGAATTTTACCAAAGTTGCATATTCGCTTCTTTTTATTTGCTTGTCTAGTTGTTTCAGAAATTCATTGGAACAATAATCAGCGGGTGTATATCAAAAACCTTATCTGTTTCATGTATACAGTATTAGAACAAATTGAAGTTATTGATGACTGGTTGTTCTGTAAGTTTCATCCTTGATCATTAATTTTTTAAATGACACGTAGCTAAGACTGATATTATTTTTCTGAATATATTGTACATAAGTAATCCATGTGATGCTCTCAGCTGTATTCATCCACTCAGTAGTTTTACTTTTTGAAATATACAGCCACTTGGGATTAGGAGTAAATGTCGCAAGCGAAGCTGTCAATACATTCACTGTTGTAGCTTGGTATTTATTCAAAACAATAGTGTTTTCGCAAATAATGTATTCTGTATTCTTTTGCGTTCAACATATTTTAAACACAGTTACTTTCATAATAGAGTCAAGCTGAAGTAAAACCGATTGGTGTGAAGTTTTTTATGTTTTGTACTCATTCGAACTTTTGTATGCTTATTAATACATTTAACACGTTCCTCAAGATACAGCAATACCAACGTATTTCTGTGTCAGCTTATACTGGTTACTCAGTAGTGTTACATTCTGAATTGATGGATGGTAATAAGGAAACAACAATTAATTTGCAAGACAATATTGATTATGGAATGAAATGAGTCGAAAGAGCTTCAAAATCCAGGAAAACTTAGTAAATATTTTATTCTAGTTGGAGATAACCAGAATCACACTTATTACTATAAAATATATGATATGGGATCTTATGGTCTTGTTTAAAGTTCAGTACTAATCAGTAATGATCAAATAATCGATATTGTGTTGATCCATATCACTATATAACTTCGGTATGTTCATTTCTTAGTAAGCACCTAGTTAAAAACTAGCGAGATAATCGGTCGATTATTACATAGAGGTATCAGTCTAGTATTTAGTTCTGGCCGGATTCTGTCAATCAAGTTGGTATATTACGATTAGTCCAAGTAGTTTAACATCCCGTAGGCTAGATGTTAAGTGATTAGAGATAGTTGGCAGAAAGCCCTATAAAGAAAAAGATACCTGAAATCTTAAGACAATTAATGTTCCTTGTTGGATTCAGGTTCTCATCATTTAGTTTCACAGTTTAAGACATTACTACTGAGCTTTCAAGTAGTTATTCATGACGACTCCCTCCAACCACCTAAATTTAAAATAATATTAGCTTGTAACCAACATTTTTGCCTAGTTTTTCCACCTGTTTTTCAAAATTAATCAAATTAATTAATCTTTATCACATTAGAAAAAAGGTTTGTTAATCGCATTTCTAGGAGAGAGAACTTTTTTTCAATACTAATACAAGAACTTATTAATACTGGGTATGAACAACAAAAACAGAGTTAATAACAATAACAAGTTGTAGAAAGATAAGTAAAACAGAATAACAAAACCCCAGAGAATGTTTGCCACATTGTCATCGTCAATGAAGTTTAGCTGTTGGAATTATGTTTATGCATTGTTACCCCCTTTTTTTGTCGTTGTTGTTGTTAAGAGAGATTTTCACCCATCAAAAGAAAATTAAATCTATTTCTGTCAACATCTAACATATTGGATGATTTCACTTCAAGATAATTCTATCCATCTTTCTTTGAGATTCAGCTTATTTTCTAAAACAATGTCTTTCTCATTTATCGACTGTAAAGTAAATCTATTTCATTTTTAAAATAGTCAATGAAATAAATTCACTTGTTTTTGTTTGCTTGTATATTCCCATTGTTGTTTAGGACTGCAAATGATCACTCTCTTATTGGCATATGTGTATTCTATGCGGATTGCCTTGATATTGCCTTAAGTCCATCTTTGCTTACAGTCGATGAAATAGTTCGTTGTAATAATTAAATTTTTTCAATATTTACACTTTTATAGTTGAAAGATACGAATTAGTCAGTGAATCCTCGTGGCCAAGATTGTTTTCCATGAAAGGCTTTTTTTGCGTATACTATTGTAATTTAATAGTTGAGTTCATGAGTCAATTGAAGCTGGACCACCATGAAAAACCTGGAAACATTGGACGGCTGCTTCGTCCTAGTATGGAACTCAGCCGTGCACATTCATGATATCGCCCCGCGAGATTTGAACCCAAGACCTATCAGTCGCACGCGAACGCTTAACCTCTAGACCACTGAGCCGACATTCAATGGTGTTGATGTCTAACTTTAACCAATCCGTTTTCGTTTGTTGTAAAAATCTTCATTGAATTAGCTGCAAAACTCATGATATCATTCTGATTTACCAAGTTGCGTTGTGTTAAAAAGATAAATTTCGTTATTGTCATGTTAATGTTACTGATAACCATTGGATTGTTCATTTATTTCATTGGTTATTCATGATGGTTTTTATAACTAGACGAGATTTTGTAATTCTCGGATCATTACTTTAACACTCAATACAAGATTCTTATGTTTGTTTTATTGGAATGTTCAAGCTTTCACGCTTTGGTCTATAGTGGAAATCAACAGATTTTTATAACCAAAAGTATGGTAAATATTCGTACATGACACCAGTTATCTTGATTCTATGAGCTATGAAGTGCTTTTTTTGCCGTTGACTCGTGAGTTTATTGATAGACATTGCGTGAGCGCAATTTCAGAGGACTATTTGGATAGGTTCTGCTACTACATTTGTAAGGGTTTCTACTTTTTTTTCGTTAGTGTTAAGGATTTTAAGTGATTAGCCTCTATTGGTATTTTTTTCCTGGTTAGCGTTTTTTTAGCGAGTTAGTTTTCTATGGGAAGGGGTCGCTAACCCCATGCCCAACCCTTCTTCTTTATCTAGGCTTGGGACCGGTAGTAGCCCCCGGGGGGAAGAAGAACAATGCGTCCTGGATTCCACTGATAATCACTATCCAGCTTCCTTATAGATTCACAACTATATCTTATAAACAATGACTATTTAGATTTCTTTTGCTTGGAGTTGAAGGTGGTATACCAGTCAGAATTAATTTTCTTCATCTAAGGTCAGTATTTTTTGAATTCTACATCTTTCTTTTGTAGATAATCAAGAAAAGTTTGTATAAATTCTGGAATTATTATTACATTATTTCAGGAATCTCGTATATTTCAGAATGGTAGACAATCATCAATGAACGTTTCGGAAGTTTTGATTATGTTTGAATCTGAAGTTAGCAGCCTCATTGATTAGTTTGTTGAATGCTTTCTACCGACCTGTTTAAGAAACTTTTCTGTTTCACCGAAAGGCAAAAGTACCAAACAAAGATGCATAACTCATTTTATTTAGATTCAATTTTCTACATGTAAAACAGCTGGTGAGGTTTGATAATGTGAGTGTGACATAAATAAAAAAGTAAACGTTGATATTGCTGACTTTTTAACATTTTGGTGCTCTCAAAATATTTCATATTTACGAGTTTTGAGTAGTAAGTTTTCATTTATTTATAGGTCAGCCGAAAGATTACTGTTGAGATAGCAGAAAAATCCTATAAAATAACAGTCTTATCACTGTAGGTGGTTCGCAGAGATTATTGCATGTTATTGATCGCACTAACCGATCTAAGTTAGACAACGATTAAGAACCAGATGGGAGTAGAGGACTGTTTCTCCTTAGTATAGGACTTCTGAGTAACTAATGTACACGATACTGGCTCAATGGTTTAAACGTTAAACACTTGTCATGAGACCGAGGGTCCTGAGTTAGATCTTTGGTAGGATCATGGGTACTCACTATTAGGACAAAACAGCTGTCCAATGATCCCTGGCTCTCAATGGTTGCTTAAATTATGTCACTTGGTGATCTGGATAATGTTTTGTACATGTTCACTAAAATATAAACAAACTAGTTTATTAAGAATGACTACACAAGTTATCTATCACTAATTTTTTTTCATATATCCCAAAAGATAAGTCATGAAAATGTATATTTTCTAAAGTAAATATTTTAGAACAATAAAAAGTAAATATCTTTTAGTCTTTATTATCTTTTTCGTATATTAGTTACACATTGTCAAGAACAGGACAATCATTTTATAGATAAATTTTTGTATAAAACGTTAGTCGAAGTTTTGATATGTGATAAAAATGAAACTTTAGAAGGGGTTTTGTGGAGATTTCGGTAATTTATTAGAAGGTTGAGAACATGAGTCAATTGAAGCTA